>NC_138591.1:17431186-17597625 GCF_964289735.1 Phaethon aethereus
GACCTCCCTGTCCCCCTCGGGGGGGGGCGAGGGGGGGGGGCACAGCAGCGTGCCCCGTTGCCGTGCCGAGCCTCACCAGCTGCCAGGAATGTGCCGGGGCTGCGTGCCCGCCGGGGTGGCTGCTGCTGGGGCAACGGTGCCGGTGGAGGGGTGGGCACCGGGAGGGGGGGGGGGCCCGGGCTCACCCACTTTTGCCCACCCGTGCAGGGAGCACCCTGGAGCGCGAGGAGCGCAGCATGGAGCCGCCAGCCGTGCCGGAGGAGGAGGTGCCCCTCACCATGGCATCCGGCCCGGCGGGTCACCAGCTCTTCGGTTACGTGGGAATCGAAGCTGTGCTCGACCAGATGAAAATCAAAACCATGAAGTCGGGCTTCGAGTTCAACATCATGGTTGTGGGTGAGCGCCGGCCGCGCGGTTTGCTCCTGGCTGGGGCGGGAATCCTGGCTCCGATGCCGCCGTGCCGGGGGATATCACGCTTTGAGGGGGTTTTAAGGCATTTAAGCAGCAAGAAATTAAAGAGGAGCAACATCCCGTACCCCATGACGCAGCGATGCTGATGGGTGAGCTCGTCCCAACAGCCGGGTACCGAGGGATTACCTCTGGGATGCTCCCGGGTGGGTGCCGAGGTGTTCCTGCCCTGGGGGAATTAATTTATTGGGGGGGGGGATAAACCGGAGCTGCCGGCATCCCCGCAGGGCAGAGCGGGCTGGGGAAGTCGACGATGGTGAACACCCTCTTCAAGTCCAAGGTGAGCCGCAAAGCTGCGCAGCCCGGCCAGGAGGAGCGCATCCCCAAGACGGTGCAGCTGCAGTCCGTCACCCATGGTAAGGTCAGCACCGTGGGGTCGTGTCCCCTGCTTCTCGGTCCCCGCTGACCCACCTCTCTGCCCCGTAGTCATCGAGGAGAAGGGTGTGAAGATGAAGCTGACGGTGACGGACACGCCAGGGTTCGGGGACCAGATCAACAACGAGAACTGGTAGGACGCAACGGGGTGCGGCATCCAGGCTTGGTGGGTGGCCATTTGGGGTGGGGGTTGAGCTCAGATGCCCTCCCCACCCCTCAACTCTTCATCCTCAGCTGGGACCCCATCATCAAATACATCAACGAGCAGTACGAGCGGTACCTGCGTGAGGAGATCCTCATCGCGCGCAAGAGGAAGATCCCGGACACCCGGGTCCATGGATGTGTCTACTTCGTCCCTCCGACGGGTCACTGGTGAGTGACAATGCACAGCACCCACGGGTGCTTCCTGCTTGGTGGTGTGGGTCACCCCAGGGGTTGTGGTGGTGTGGGTCACTCCGGGGCGGCGGTGTGGGTCACCCCGGGGGTGGGGGGTGTGGGTCACTCTGGGGCGGTGGTGTGGGTCACCCCGGGGGGGGGAGGGTGTCACCCCGGGGTGGGGGGGAGTGTGGGTCACCCCGGGGGGGCAGTGGTGTGGGTCACCCTGGGGTGGTGGTGTGGGTCACCCCGGGGGGGGGGGGTGTGGGTCACCCCGGGGCGGTGCTGTGGGTCACCCCGGGGGGGTGGTGGTCCTTGGCAGGCTGCGCCCGCTGGACCTGGAGTTCATGCGGCGGCTCAGTAAGATCGTCAACGTGGTGCCGGTGATCGCCAAGGCCGACACGCTCACCCTGGAGGAACGGGCAGAGTTCAAGCAGCGGGTGAGGGCAGGTCCCCGGGGGGCTCCCGGGGCGCCCCGCGTCCCCCCGCAAGCCCGGCTCCATCCCCGTGTCCCGCAGATCCAGGAGGACCTGAAGACCCACGCCATCAGCGTGTACCCGCAGGAGGACTTCGACCAGGACCCGGACGACAGGGCGCTGAACGGCAGGATCCGGGTGAGTGCCGGGGCGCCGGCGCCGGGGACGCCGGCCCCGCGGCGGGGCCGAGCCGCCCCCGGGGGAGCCCGGCAGCACCCCGGGGCGAGCGCGCTCCTCTGCGCCGGCAGGAGAAGATCCCCTTCGCCGTGGTGGGGGCGGACCAGGAGCACCAGGTGAACGGCAAGCGGGTGCTGGGCCGCAAGACCAAGTGGGGCATCGTTGAAGGTGAGCGGAGCCCCTCGTACCCCCAGCCCTCCCCCGGTGCGGGGAGGGGTCCGGCGGGGGTGCGGGGAGCGGCACCCGTGGGCGCATCCCTGCCCGGGTGGGCGCTGGGGGGTGCGGGCGGTGTGGCACGGAGCCGTGCCGGTGCTCCGGTGGTACCCGGAGCCCGCCGGGCCGCGCTCCCCCGGCACCCCCCCGCCCTCCTGCCCGCACCCTGCCCGCGCCGCTGCCCGCTCTGCCTTGCCTTGCAGTGGAGAACCCGGCGCACTGCGAGTTCCCCCTCCTGCGGGACCTGCTGATCCGGTGAGCTGGGGAGGGGGCGGGGGGTGCCGGCACCCCGCGGCGCGGGCGGGACGGCGCGACTTGACGCCCGTCCTCCCCGCTGCCGCCCCGGGCAGGTCCCACCTGCAGGACCTGAAGGACATCACCCACAACGTCCACTACGAGAGCTACCGCGTGCGGCGGCTGAGCGAGAGCCACCGCCCGGCGCTGAGCCCCCTCAACGGGCTGCCCGGCAAGGGCGAGGGCGGCAGCGACCTCTGAGCCGCCGCGTCGTCCCCCCCGGAGCCGCCGCTGGACCCCCGCGGCAGCGCCCGTCCCCTGCCCGCCAGCGGCCGTGCCTGGACCCCGCCTGGGGTGAGGAGCCCGCGCCGCTTTGGGGCAAGGAGCCCCCCGAGAGTGCCGGGCTACCCCGGGTTGGGTCCCCGAGCTCCGCCGTGGGCACGGACCCTCCGGACCCTGCGCGGCATTAAAGGTCGACCTGGAGCCTTCAGCCTTCACCATCGTCATCCTCCCGCTGGACTCCCCTCCCCGGCTGCTGACGTGCCGCCACCCCCCTTGCGCTGCTGGGGCCGTGGGGTGAGACCCCCCGGCGAAGCGGCGGTGCCGCGGGTGGCCGGTGCGGGCAGGGCGCGGGTCCCCTCCCCGCCGTCACCCCGCCCACCCTGCCCGGTGCCGGCAGCTGGCGCAGCCGGACTTTGAGCCGCTTATCGGGTGCCGGAGGTGCCGGGGGGGGGGTGCGGAGGTGCCGGGATGGGAGGGGCTCCCCACTGTGGCACCCCGCTGCCAGGGGCACCCGGCACTGGGTGCAGCCCCCCCCAAACCCCTCAGGCGGACCCGGCGGGTGCTGCCCCGCTGGCTGCCGACCCCGGCACAGCGTGGGGGACGGGGGTGTCGGGGTGGGGCCCCCGGCTGCTCCGGGGGTGCACGAAAGGCCCCTTTGCGCCTCCCGCCGCGGGCAGGGCCAGGGCACGGTGCCAGAACGGCAGCTCCCTGCTCCCCCCCCCCCCGGCCCCGGCCCCACCGCAGGGCTCGGCGTCGCCGCAAGCGCCGGCACCCTTCGCCCGGCCCCGCGTTAATCATCGACCCGCCCGCGCCGCCGCCAGCCCCCGGCTTCCGCCCCGGCGAGCCGTGGCCGTGGCGGTGGCTGTGGTGCTGGGGGTCCTCGGCACGGGCGGCTCGGGGGGGGCTGGTGGCTCCCTGCCCTGCGCCCCACCCCTCCCTCCCGGCACCCAGATAAGAGTGGCTGCCGGCAGCGCCCATTCTCCGGCGCGCGGCGTGGGTGGGAGAGCTGGCCGGGACCATGGCCGTGGCGACGGTGAACCTCCGCGCCGTGACCTCCTGGGTGGGCATCTGCCGGCTCTTTGCCGTCGTGCTGTCCTGCATCGCCTTCAGCTTGGTGGCCTCCACCGGGGACTTCAGGGGTCCCTACGGGACGTGGTGCATGTTCACCTGGTGCTTCTGCTTCGCCGTGACGCTGCTGGTGCTGGTGCTGGAGCTGCTGGAGCTCTCCCCCAAGCTGCCGCTCTCCTGGGACGACTTCACCTCGGCTTTCGCCATGCTGGCGGCGCTGATGATCTTCACCACCTCGGTGGTCTTCCCCTCCACCTTCATCAGCAGCCCCTGCAGCAGCGGCAAGTGCGCCCGGCAGGCCGTGGCCACCACCGTCTCCTGCCTCTGCTTCCTTGCCTACGCCCTCGAGGTGGGGCTCACCCGCGCCAAGCCGGGGGACATCAGCAGCTTCCTCTCCACCGTGCCCGGGCTCCTCAAGGTGTTTGAAGCCTACGTGGCCTGTCTCATCTTCTCCTTGCTGGATTTCTACCGTTCGGAAGCCGGCCTGCAGTGGTGCGTGGCTGTCTACTCCATCTGCTTCATCGTCACCCTCCTCATCATCGTCATGACCGTCGGCCGGTGCCTCACCTACATGCCCTGCCCGCTGGAGAAGATGCTGGTGGGCTACAACGCCTTGGCCCTGGTGATGTACATCACCGCCGCCGTCCTCTGGCCCCTCTACAGCTTCAGGGGGAGGAACCGCCCCGGCTCCTGCGGCAGGGACTGCTGGTGGGACAAGCACCTGGGGGTCACCTTCCTCACCATCTTCAACCTCATCGCCTACTTGGTGGACCTGGTCTACTCCACCAGGATGGTCTTCATCAGGGCGCCTTCCTAAGGGCTCCCAGCGGCCCCGAGGGGGTGAGGGGCGGTGGGACGCGGTCGGGCGCCGCTGCCGGTGGGGGGCTGCCGGCGGAGCCGAGGAAGAGGCCGGACGCCTCGGAAAGCTCCGTCTCCCCGTGCCGCGGGGCGCTCCCGGGGGTGCGCTCAGCCCCGTGCCCCGGGGGCTGCCCGGCCGGGGGGGGGAACAGGGTCCTCCCGAAACCCTGGAGCCGGGGCTGAGGCGGGGGGGCGGGGGGGCTGTTGAGATTAAATTGGGTAATTTTTCACTTGTTTCTGCCTCTTTCTTCCCCCTCCCGGCTTTCTGCGGGATCCTCCCCGGTGGCACAGGGGGCTCGGGGGTGAGAAACCAGGGGGGCACCGGCAGCACCTGTGGGGGGCACCGGGAGCGGCGCCGGGTTTCAGTAAATCCTCTTTTTCTCCTCCTTGTTGACTCGGCGCCGGAGCGAAGCCGGGCATGACCAGGAAAAAACCCAACCCAGATGCCTTTGCCTTGGCACCTGCGCAGCACCCTGCCGAACGGGTTCGGGAGGAATGCGGCTGCTGGGGGGGCTGAGAGCGCGCCGTCACCCGAGCGTCGCCGTCACCCGAGCGTCGCCACCGCCGTCACCCGAGCAGGAGCCCCGGTGGATTTGGTCCCAGCCACGCTGGCAGGAGCCCCGCGCCTGCTGCTTTACCCCTTGGGGGCTGCCGGGGAGGGGGATGGGGGGGGTGGCTGTCACCCGCTGCCACCAGAGCTGGGGGTGCTGTCACCGGGAGGCCGGCGGCACGGCAGGCCGGTACAGCAGGAAGGAGGCAGGCAGATGGGGACCGGTGCAGGCGGGGGAAGGTGCGCCCGGCGGGCAGGGCTCCTGGCACGGCGCTCCCGGATGTGGGACGGGCGCCCCACGGGGCACCCCGGTGGCTTTTGAGGCCATTGCTTGCCCTGGCACTAGCCACAGCCCGGAGCCATCCCCACCGCTTCGGGGCTGCTGAGGCCGTGGGGCAAGCTGGGGCCCATCACCACCGCCTTGGGGCTGCTGCGGCCATCGGCCAAGCCAGGCATGGCGCAGGGCCCATCCCCGCCGCCTCAGGGCTCGCTGGGGGCTACGGAGCGGGGTCCCCGCCACCACGAGATGGCGCAGACCGGCTGCCGCCGCGGCGAAAGAGCCCGGACCCAGCTTTGGACGCTGCAGGGCACCCATGGGTGCCACGTTGTCCAGGCGAGTGGGACCTCTGTGCCCTGTGTCAGCGCCACCGCAGCGCTGGGGTCCCAGCGCCGCCGGTGACGGCAACGCCGCAGGCTACAGGACGGGCTGGCGGGGCGTCCCCTTCACCCGGTCCGTGTCCCCACGGTGGCCGTCACCCCGTGGCACCCTGGCACGGGCTGGGCTGCTCCCCTGCGCCCTGGGCGGCGAGGCCGGAGCGTGCCGCCGCGCCCCGCTCGCACCGAGCGGCGCAGCTCGGCCTTCGCGCTGCCGGCAGCGCCACGCGAGCCGCTCGAAGCCTCCGAGGCAGAATTTTTGGAGCAAATAAAGGGAAAACCGCAGCGGTCCGGCACAGCCCGGCACAGCGCCCGAGCGTGGCTATTTTTAGCGCCCGGATTGATTGAAATTGGTGGAGGGAAGGGGCCGGGGAAGCGCGGTGACGCCGGCTGGGAGTTGTAAGCGCGTTCGGCTCCGGATGGCAGGCGGGCGGTGCCAGGAGATGGGGTGCGGTGAGGCTGGGGTGCAGGGGTCCGGCTGGCGGTGGGGTGCAGGTGAGCGGGTGGAGGTGCGGGGGGGTGCGGGAGGAGGTTTGGGGGGGGGCTCCCAGCTCCCTGCGCCCGGCTGGGGGCGGGGGGCGAAGGTCCCCGGGAGCAGCCGAGGCCCGGGGGGTGCGGGGAGCCCCAAGTGCCGGTCTGTGCCGTGCCACGGGTGCCCCGGTGCGGTGCGGGGGGGTGTGCGGTGCCCCGCTGTGCCGCGGAGCCCCGGTGCGGGGCCGGTGCGGGGCCGGTGCATTCCTCCCCCTAGGGGTCGGTGCGGGAGGCGGTGCGGGAGGCGGTGCGGGAGGCGGTGCGCTCCTGCGCACGGCCCGGGGCGGCGGGGCACGGCGGCGGCGGCGGGGGGGGAGCTGGCACCGCCGCGGGCCCGGGTGAGTGCGGCGGGGGCGGCGGGGAGGGGAGGGGAGGGGGGAGCGCTGCATCGCCCCGCTTGCCCCGGCAGCACGGCAGGCAGGACCCCTCGCGCAGCCCCGGAGCCCACCCCCGCCCCGGACGGGACGTTCCGCTCCCCCCCGCCCAGGGCAGCCCTGCACCCCCGCGGGCCGCTCTGAGCCGCCCCGGCGCCGGGATGGGGCGGGGGGCGCGGTGCCCCCGTGTCCCCCCGCCGTGTCCCCCCCCCCCCCGGGGTGTCCCCTCCCTCACCGCGCCCTGCCGCACGCCGGAGCTGCCTCTGCCCCCCGACCCGGCGGGGTCCCGGGGCCGGGTGAGGAGCCCCCCGGGGGGGGGCTTACGGCTTCCCGCAACCCGGCATCAGCACCCGGCCCGCTTCCCTGTCCGCAGGGTGCCCCCGAGTCCCCCAGGGTGCCCCCGTCCCCCCCAGTGCCTCTGTGCCCCCAGGGGTGCCCCTGTGTCCCCAGCTGGACGAGCTGCCCCCAAACAAGACCCCCTATGAGCCCCCACCTGCCCCCTCCGAGGCCTCACCCCCCCGCTCAGGGTGACTGCCTGGGGGGCTCACGGCCCCTCCCTGCCCTGGGGCTGGGGGCCGTGGCCAGGAGCCCCCTGAGCTGCTCCGATACTCACCCTGAGCACCCCCAGCCCCGTCCGGAGCTGGGGCCGGGGGGCGAGTGGGGCAGCCTGGCAGTGCCACTGGCCACGATGGGTGCTGGGGGGCAGCCCCGGGGTGGGTGCTGGCCAGGATGGGTGCCGGGGGGCAGCCTTGGGGTGGGGGTTCCGGCCCAGGGAAGGGACATCCCACACCAGGGACATGACCATGGGTGCTCCCCGGGAGCAGCCCCCCCTGGGGCAGGCCAGAGCGTGGGTGCCCAGGGGTGGGTCCCCGTGAGCACCCCATCCCGGCGTCCCTGCAACCCTCTCTCTCGCTGGCCATGGCGGGTGGGTGTGGATGTGGCACCCCAAAGGGATGGCGCTGTATTTTGGGGGACACACATGTGCTCCGAGACAGCTGCCTAAGGGTGTCTGCCTGGCAGGGAAGGAGTTAACACCACTGGGGTTTGGGGTGCCGGGGTGTCCCCAGCTGGGTACACCCAGGCTGCTCCTCACACTGGTGACCTCACGCCACTGCCATGGCAACGGCTCATGAAGTCACCGGTGCCGAGAGCGCGGGGCGGCTGCCGCCAGCGTGGGGTGACGGGTTGGGAGCGTGGGAGGCTGCCGAGCGCCGTTCCCCCGCTCTCAGCGTGACCGCCGGGTCCCCCCAGAATGAGCTGTGCCCCCGCCAGCGCCGACGCCTCCGCCTGACCCCCGCCCTGCCCGTGCCACCATGCTCACCAAGGAGTACCGCATCTGCATGCCGCTCACCACCGAGGAGGTGAGTGGGGGACAGCGGGGGGCCAGGCAGGAACGGGGGGTGTCGGCTGGGAAGAGGGGTGCAGAGGCGGGTGGAGCCCCGAGCCCCCAGCCGTGGGTGCCAGGGACAGCTCGTCTGCCGGGACGCACCCGTGGAGGGGGCTGTGAGCGGGGGTCCCGTACCCCCAGCAGCGGGGTGCCAGGGGATCGGGTCCCTGCCCGGAGAGGGGCTGGGGGACGCCGCGGCCCCCTTTGCCGTCCCCTCGCCGCAGGGCTCGTGACCAGGGCTGCCTGCCTTGGCCGAGCCGGCCAGGTGTGCTTCGGCCACGGCCGCCGGGCTCGGGATGCTCCCCTGCGAGTGCTGAGCCGCGTTTTGGGGTGCAGGCATGGGGGGACATGCCGTCCCCGGGCACGGCCACCTTGGGGCACGGAGCCCGCCGGCAGCACCGGGGGCAGCCCGGTCCCAGCGCCACGGGACGAGCCAAGGGCAGCGGGGGTTCGGGTGCCCGTTGGCACCGCAGCGCTCGGGGCGGCTGCTGGGACGGGCAGCTCGGGCTCAATCCCTGCTCCGGCGGGGAGCCCAAATCCCCGTCGGCAAACAGCTGCCAGAGCCGGTAGCCGGTAGCGTGAGCGCCCAGTGCCGACGGGGCTGTTTCGGGGAGCGGGGAGCAGCGCCGGCCCTCCCCGGGCACCGGTTTTACGTTCGCACCTGGGGAAGGTTTTCGGTTTTCAGTGGTGAGATCGCGCTGGCGGTTCGGGTGATGGACGGGCTCTTCAGCGGAGCAATAAAACATTTACCGTGCGCCCGCGTCGTCAAATACGCGCACGTATATATCCGTATACATCTCGTTCTATATATATATAGTTCTCCCTGGCTCCCGGGCTGCTCGCTGAGCAGAAAGCCTCCAGGCGCTCTGCAAGGCACTCGGACACCGGGGAAGAGCAGGATCCGGCCCTCGCCCGGGCGCTGGAGCAGCCCAGGGGCAGGGGGGTTGTGAAAGAGGGTGCCCCGGGAGACCCCTGCCGCACGGCTCGGGCTCCGTCACCCCTTTGCTCCGTGCCTCAGTTTCCCCTCTCAGCGGTGCGGCTGGAAACGCGTTGCCCCCGGGCGCTGTGCCGGCAGCCGGCTCGGCCGGGAGGGCGCCGGGGCGGGGGCTGCGGCGCTGAGGCCGGGCGCTGTGGTTGCAGTACCGCGTGGGGCAGCTCTACACCATCAGCAAGCACAGTCACCAGGAGAGCGAGAAGGGCGAGGGCGTGGAGGTGGTGAAGAACGAGCCCCACGAGGACCCCGTCCACGGCCACGGCCAGTTCACCGAGAAGCGCGTCCACCTCTCCAGGTGAGGCTGCGGCCCCGGCGCCCCGGCTCCGTGGGGCGGCGCCGCGCGGTGGGGCGCGTGGGCAGCCGTCGGGGTGGCTCCATCCCTCCCGCCAAAATGCCCCGGGAGCATCCTCTCCGGGTCCTTGACACCTTCCAGCGGGGCTGCGCCCAACTTTGGGGGCTGCACCCCTCTGCCGGTGGGCACCCATCTCTGCCTACCGGTGGGTGCCTCGGCTGCGGCGCGGGGTTCGGCGGCGATGCCCGGGCTGCCGCCCAGCCCACCCTGGGGGGTGCCCCCGCGTCCCCCGCACGCAGCCCCGGGTGCCCGTTGGGCAGCAGCCGGCACCCGCCGCTGCCGTCCCCGCGTCCCCGCCGCCGGCCGCGGCACGCCGTGGCGCGGGCATCGGCTGCTCCCCCGCCGGGGAGTCGCTGGCGTGAGACGGGCTATTTTTAGCCGCGGCGCTCACGATTCCCCTCTCGGGGATGGTATTTATAACATCTGCAAATTAATCAAAACCCACCTCCCGGCTCCCCTGGGGGGGTCTGATCCTGCCCTGGGAGCGTGGGCGGCCACGGGGTGCTGGGCAGAGGTGCCTGGGGGCAATGGGGGTCTGATCCTGCCCTGGGGAGATTGGGGCGTCCTGGGGAAGGAGTGGGGGTCCCTGGGGAAGGGGATGGGGCACTGGGGTACAGGTTAGGGTCCTGGGGAGGTGGCAGGGGTCCCTGGGGGGGGTCCTTGGGTGCAGGTGGTGGTCCTGGGGTGCAGATGAGGGTCCTGGGGAGGTGCCAGGGGTCCCTGGGGGGTCCTGGGGTGCAGATGAGGTTCCTGGGGAGGTGCCAGAGGTCTCTGGGGGGGGTCCTGGGGTGCAGGTGGTGGTCCTGGGGTGCAGATGAGGGTCCTGGCGAGGTGGCGGGTGTCCCTGCGGGAGGAGTCCTGGGGTGCAGCTGAGGGGTGCATGGGGTAGAGGTGAAGGTGCTGGGGTGCAGATGGGGTCCCTGGGGAGGACATGAGGGTCCCAGAGCCGGGGCCATGCTGCGGGGGTGGGGGTGGGGGCTGCATTCACTGGAGCAGGGCCAGGTGGCACTGGGCAGGGCTGTACCCACCAGCCGTACCCTGCCCTGAGTGGAGCCCCCTCGTCCCCGTCCCCCGCAGCAAACTGCCGAGCTGGGCGCGGGCGGTGACCCCCCGCATCTTCTACATCACGGAGAAGGCCTGGAACTACTACCCCTACACCATCACCGGTGAGCACGGGGACGGGCACCCGGGCACCGCCGGGCACCCTGCCCGGCCGTGGCCGCTTCCCCGTCTCACCGCTCCCTCTCTCCCCCGTGATGCCACCCGGCGATGCCACCCCGCCATGCCGACGTGCCACGGCGTCCCTGCAGAGTACACGGTAAGGAGGTGGCATGGGGGGGGACCCGGCCCCTTCCCCAGCAGCCGGCATGGCTGGGGAGGGGGCACTGGGGGTGGGTGTCCTCTGGGGACGGGTGTCCTTTGGGGATGGGTGTCCTCTGGGGATGGGTGTCCCTGGGGATGGGTGTCCTTTGGGGACGGGTGTCCCTGGGGATGGGTGTCCTTTGGGGACGGGTGTCCCTTGGGGCCAGCTGACGGCCGCTCCCCGCAGTGCTCCTTCCTGCCCAAGTTCTCCATCTACATCGAGACCAAGTACGAGGACAACTGCGGGGACAGCGAGAACGTGAGTCTGCGCTGCAGCTGAGACCTGGCAAACTCGCGGCGGGGCGGGGGACGCAGGCGCGTGCGCGGCCGGGCGTCTCTCACCCTCCCTCCCCTCCCCAGATCTTCCGCAGCGATAAAATCCTGGGCGACCACGAGGTTTCCTTCCTGGACATCGCCTTCGACGAGATCCCCGAGCGTTACTACCGCAGCCTGGAGGTAGCACGGGTGGGGACGGGGGGAGCTCCCTGGGGTGTCTGACGGCCTCGCTCTGCCCAAACACCCCCACACCCCCACACCCCACCCCCCCCAGGACCCTCGTTTCTTCAGCTCGGCCAAGACGGGCCGGGGGCCGCTGCGGGAGGGCTGGCGCCAGCACACCCAGCCCATCATGTGCTCCTACAAGCTGGTGAGCGTCAAGTTCGAGGTGTGGGGGCTGCAGACGCGGGTGGAGCAGTTCGTGCACAAGGTGAGGGGGGGGGGGGGGGGGAGGAGTGTCCGAGGCTGGGGGGGTGGGACACGGCAACACACGTGACACTGTGGGAGGGCAGCGACGGGGTGCTGACCCCCCCCCCCGCCGCGGTGCGTCGCAGGTGATCCGGGACATCCTGCTGATCGGGCACCGGCAGGCTTTCGCCTGGGTGGACGAGTGGTGCGGTGAGTCCGTGGGGCTGCCCCACCCGTGCCGCCGGGGGAGGGCGGGGGGGTCTGGACCCCCCAGGGGTGGCCCCGGAGCCCCAGGGTGGGAGGGGGCCGCGGGTTTAACCGTCGCTGCCGCTAACCCCACGGGCAGCTCCCGCTCTTCCGCCGGCTCTCCCGCTGCCCGCGCTGCCTGCTCCGCTCGCTCCCCCTGCCCTCACGCCTGCCTGCACCCCTGCCCGCTGCCCTGCCCTGGGGTGGAAGAGGCGCCCCAGCATCCCTGCCCGCGCTGCCTGCACCCCCGGTCCGGCAGGGAGACGCGGGGCCGGCAGCCCCGGGCGCGGCCAAGGCCGGCAGCGGGCGCAGGGCCGTCCCGGTGAGCGGCTCTCTGCCTTCCAGACATGTCCCTGGAAGAGGTCCGGGCCTTCGAGACTCAGATGCAAGTGGCCACAAACCAAAAGCTGGGGAGCCAGCACCCCTGAGCCCCGCCGCACGGGCAGCCCTGCCGCACGCTGCCCGCAGGGGATGGAGACCCCGGACCCCGCCACGCGGCCTGCGGGCGGGTGCGGGCAGGGGGGCTTGCGCGCGATGTATGCCGAGTCCGTCCCCTGCCCCGCACCCCGTGGCAGAGGGTCACCCCCCCGCCCGGCCGCCCTCCCCGCGCATCCCCTGCCTGCGCTGCCTGTGCTGCCTGGCCCTCCCTTCCCCACTGCTTGGCCGGGCTGGCGGCGGAGCGCGGGGCTGGCGGCACTGCCCGGCGACCCCCTCCCCACCTGGCGCCCCATCCCCTTCCCGGCACCCGGATCGGGGGGCAGCCGGGGCGCAGGCTGCCCCGGGATGACGGGGTGCAGGATGCGGCCGTGCCAAGCGGCCCCAAGCCCGGCTGTGCTCGGCAGGGATGACGATGGAGGAGGTGCGGCGCTACGAGCGGGAGACGCAGGAAGCCACCAACGAGCTCATCGGCCTGGTGGCACCCACCATCTCGGTCAGCGAGGTGGGGCAGCCCGCGGCCACGCACTCGGCCCCCGCCAGCGCTCCCTCCACCCCCCTCGGCGACGAGGCCCCCGATTTCCTCGCTCCCCCCAAGACTCGCCCACGCAAGAAGTCGGCGCCGGAGACCCTGACCCTGCCCGCGCTGCGGGAACGCGCCAGCTCCGAGTGACGCCGGCAGTGCCACGCTGCGCCACCCCCCCGGCCAGACCGTGCCAGCCCTGCCGCCCGCCACGGCCCCTTCGGCAGGCACCAACCCCGGGGAGGGACCCACCTTTGGGGCGCAGGGAGCCCCAGGGGGGTACTGGCCTCCTCAAGCCATCACGGGTGGCCACGTGGGACGTGGCCACCGTCGCCGTGCCGGACGCGCTGGCCGCGCGGGGAGGGGACACCAGGCCAGCGTGGGTCCCCGGCAGCGTCGGGCGATGCCGCAGCGGCCTGTTCGCTCCGTTCCCACAGGGGCTGGCGAGCAGCGGGGCGGCAGCAGCCAGCGCCCGCGTGCCGCAGCCGGGCTGAGCGCCGGTGCCGGGCCGTGTGGCTGCGGGGCTCGGCAAGCAATGCCGGAGCACCACCCCGCAGGGTGGGCACCGGTGCAGGGCACGGTGCATGTGACAGTGACACAGCCGGGTGCCCGGGCCGGGGCTCCCTGGGGGCCACACACCGCGGCCGTGGCCACACACCCCCACCGTGCACAACCGGTCCCGCGGTCGGGGTCCCCGTCGGCGGGGGCCGTGGCTGCCCGAGGGGGGCTGGGGCAGGCTCAGCCCTCTGTTTTCTTTGGGAAAACAAAGGCCTTTTGGGAAATAAAAGCTCGAGACATGGCAGCCGGCTGCTGGCGGTGGTTTATTCGGCTCTGTGGAGGGGTGCTGTGCCTGCGCCATCCCCATGCTGGGGTGCTGTGTGCCGCAGGACTGGATGTGTGGGGTGAGGGATGGCTGGATCGCCGCTGCTGGGATGTGGAGATGGGGTCCTGGCACGGGGCAGCGAGGGGCTGGGGGCCAGGTGGGCAGGGCAGGCGGGACAGTGCTGGCTGCAGGGAGTCAGCCCAGCCCCGGGGCGCTGCCCCCGGCCCCACTGGTGGCACTGAGCTCCCCTCCCTGCCAGCCATCACCGTCCTCCAGCTCCTCGGCACCCGGCGCTGCCGCCGCCGCCGGCCCCAGCAGGGCAATGTAGTAGGAGCTGCAGTAGACGGGCGCCTTGTTGGGGCTGGAGTAGACCTGCTCGGGCCGGAGCGAGGCGAAAGGGTTGGCGGCATAGCCCGTGATGTGCGTCTCGAGCTCCACGAGGATCTGCAGGGAGGACTTCAGCTCCTGCTCGCTGCCGGGAGAGGGGGAGGATGGGCCCTGTTACCGGCCGGCTGTGCCGGCACGCTGCGGGGAGTGGGACCGCGCTCACCTGTAGACGGTGAAGAGGACGGGCAGGCGGTAGTCCCGCAGCAGCAGCAGGGTGGGCAGCCAGCCTGCCAGCAGGTCCGGGCAGGCGTGGAAACCTGCGGGGACAGGGCTGTGAGGGTCCCACTTCCCTCTCATCCTAGCCTGGCTCCAGGGAAAGCCGGCTCTAACGGCACCCACTCTGTGCCAGAGACCCCCGGGGTGTGCAGTGACTCTGGCAGTGGGGTCCTGGGCTGAGCCACCACACTGAGACCCGAAGGCAGGGACCCCTATGGGTGCTGCTGGCGCCCGGCTGACCGGCAGGTGGGTGGCACAAGTGGAACACTGAGTGCCGGGGGGACGAGGCAGCCGAGCCCCAGGGGATCACCCTGCAAAGCCCTGGGCACGGCCCAAGCCACCAGCAGGCTCAGCCCCAGGTGCTGGCAGGGTGCTCAGGGTCTGCCCTGCGCCCCGCCGGGGATGTCCCGCTCCTGGCAGCGCGGTGGTGAGGGTCCGGGCCCCTCCGTGATGCAGGCACTCACCCGGGTGGAAGCCCACCACCAGGTCGGGGCGGGCGGCCAGCTTGGTCTCCACGTGGCTTTCCCAAAAGTCATGGTACAGCCCCTTGAAGCTGCTGAGATAGACCCTTCCCCGGGGTGCTGGCGCGGCCAAGGGTGGTCTCACAATGGGTCCATCGACCACGTCCACCCCCACCATCACCACCTCCATGCCCCGGTGCCCTGGGAACATCCGCGTAAGCTCATCGTAGTCCGTCAGCCGGGCGTTGAGAGTCTCGACGTGGGATGCCCCCACCACGTGCACGGTGAGGGCTTTGGCGAGGGGATCGATGCCAAAAAGCCGCAGCCCCAAGCCAATGGTGAGTGGTCGCGAATGGAAGTCAGTGACCAGCCGCCGGACGGATTCACGTAGCTCCGCGTCCTCCGGCCGGGGCTTCCCCGCGTTAGCCCAGAGGAGGGTCATGTGCCGCCCAGCCAGGATGGCGCCCAGCTTCTCCTCCAGCCGCCCCTGCATGGAGAACCAGTCCTCCCAGCCCGCCACATCCCGGGCGGGTTTTGTCCAGGTCTCCGTAGGGAAGGGAATGTCTCCTGGAGGGGGGTAGGGAGAAGTGGAGGTCGCAGTGGTGGCCCCACAGCCCAGGCTGCCCGTCCCACCCGGGCTGTGGGAATGCTGGACCCGGCCAGGGGGGCTGGAGCCAGGAGGAGGGACCCCACATCCCTCCACCGGATCCGTGCAGCCCCAGGGGGGACCGGCAGGCTGGGGGGGGGGGGGACACAGGGTGGGCGCAGCGTCCCCTGCCCCACCTGTGAAGACAAGCCACTCCACCAGCCGGTCCAGGGCCACCAACTTCAGCTTCTTGCAGAACTTCTTGTGCAGCGGCCAGTTGGCGCGCTGGCACGCCGTGCCGCAGTAGTACACGTTCTGGCACCTGGGGAGAGAGGGCAGCATGCCCAGCTTGGCAGGGGGGAGCCCAGGAGCCATCCCGCCGAGCCTGGATCCCTGCCACCCCCTCCCAGGGCTGCGACGCTGCTTTGGGGGTGCCCTACGGCTGGAGGTGGGTGTCGGGGTCAGAAACCCCCAGCCTCACCCCGGCCACTGGGCTGGAAGCGAGGTGACGGATCCAGCCCCGTGCCCCATACCTCTTGCATCGCCGGAGGCTTTTGGGGTCAGGGAGGGCGTTGGGGAGCTTCTTGCACTCGGCGCAAAACTTGAAGGTGTCCTCCATCTTCTGGAACATGTCGAAGTAAGTCCGGATGCCGAAATCGCTGCCGCTCTTCCTCCCATCCATGGCAGACCTGCAGATGTCGGCGGGGGAGTGAGCAGGATCCAGCCCACGCTGCTCCTGCCATCATGGCGGGGCTGACGTCCTCCCTCCAAGGCTGCCAGGATTTTAGCTCCAGCCAAGAGCATCCTGCCCCGGGCTGGCTGGGGACGGGGAGCCAGGGAGGGGGCTGGCGGAGGGGTGCACCCCACCTGCGGGCTGGGCCGGGAGGGTGGGATGAACCAGGGGAGATGCTCCAGCTGGGGGAAATGCAGGATGAGGGACACACACTCCCACCCGCGCCGTGGCAGCACCCATGGGTGCTCACTCACTTGTAGTCCTCGTAGCTCTTCACGTTGAGCTTCTGGAGGATGACGTGGGACAGCCCCGGCACGTTGCGGTCCATGGCCTGGAAGCCCAGCGAGTCCACGTCGGGTCCCCTTGCCACCGGCTCCTCCGTGGGCTTCTTGGGGCGGCCGGTTTTGGGGACGGCGCCTGCGTTTTGCTGGGCCACGGCAGCCGTGGGAGAGAGGGGTGCGGGCGAGGGGGACGGTTCGCGAGTCCCTGGGTGCTGCCGGGGTCCCCCACGCCGCCCGCCGCCCCCGCGGCGCCTGCCGCCCGCCATCCCACCGCTCGTCGCTGGCCGCGCCGGCGGGAGGACGGAGGAGCTGGGTGATGCCGGGCAGCCCCGGCGCACGTCTCGCCGCCGGTGAGGGACGGCTGGGCTCAAATGTCAGCCCTGAGGAGACAGCGACCGCGGAGAGCGGCCGCGGCCCCTCCGGCTGGAATCGGATAGCGGAGCTATTCTGGTCATCCCCTCCCAGGGAACGGGCCAACCCGCGCCAGGGGTCCGGCACCCGCCCCAAAAGCCGCTGGTGGTGGCAGTGGGGTCCCCCAAAACCCCTTCTGCCCTGGAGCTGCCCCCCGCCACGCCCTGGGGCAAGGAGGGGTGGCTGCCCCTGCGCCCAGGACCTCGCCCCACATCTCTCCCCTCTGTCCCCATGGGGCCTGACAGACCCCCACCCTGAGGCTCCGGCCCTGGCTCGGCCTGTGGGGACGCCCTTCTCCCTCGGGGCCCTCAGTGGAGTGTGGGCGAGCGGCTGGGTGGGCACTGCGGCCTCTGCCAGGAGGGGGGCTGGGGCCGTGGCTGGGCTCCCCAGGGATACACCAGGCTGCAGGGCAGGACATGGTGTCCCGGGAGCTCCCCCCCGCCAGTCGACACGGGTGGAGTCGGGGAGACACCCCCCCCGCCCCATGGGGCGCCCCACAGGGGCTTGGTAAGGGCTGCCCACACCCATCATGGCGGCGGCGGCTTCATAGACACGCCCCCCCCAACACGTGGTGCAGAGCTGGGGCCTCGCGAGGCGTCGGGACCTCGCGGGAGCAGCCGCGTCGCCGTGGTTACGGGACGCGGGCCCTCCCCTGAGGAAGGTAGGCCACGGGTTCGCGCCCCGCCGCCGCCGCCGCGCCCCGCATCCCCGGCGGCCTCCTGGGGCCGGTGCGGTGAGAGGCTGCAGGCCGCACCCCGCGGCCTGCGGGCACCTCGGGCCCGTCCGTGGCGGCAGGAAGGCCGCGCCGAGGGGGCTGCCCGCCTCGGGGCGGACACCGGTACCCCCGCATGCTGGCTGGGGTGGCTGGAGCTGGGGGAGCCTGAGGGACCGGGCTGCGGTGGGGGGACTGGGGTGACCTCGGCCCAGCCGCGTCTCCGGAGGGATTCCACGCCCTGTGGTGCGGGATGGAGCCAGGTCCCCCGGGCGTGTGTGGGAGCTGCGTGGGGACGGGCTGGTAGCCACACACCTTCGGCCCCGCAGCCTCTCGTTGAAGTTAAGCAAGACGCAAAGGAGAGCCCAGGGCCGTGCCCTGCGCTGGGGAGGGCCCTGCCGAGAGCAGCCTGTGGCACCGAACCCTTCCCGTGTGCACGGAGGAGCTGAGAGCTGCAGCTGGGTTAAATTTACAGAGCCGGATAATTTTCGCATTACATTTCTCCCTGTCCTCCCCCTGCTCCTCACGAGAGATTCGTCACTGACAAAGCCCTGCGCTTTCAACGGTGTTTTGACAGCCAAGCCCTGAATACTGCTACCAACCACGGCTGCTGTGTCCTGTAGATGGTTCTGGGAGAGGAACAGAGCAGTTTCATGTTTCTTTCCTCATTCTTTTTTCCCGCAGAGCCATGGAGGTCCCTGCGGGGCTGCCTATTGGAAAGGAGCCCTCTGCCTTGCCTGCTGCCGCAGCGCTTCCCAGCGAGTCACAACCCGCAACACCGGTCCAGATCACCGTACTGAAGGCTCAGGACCTGGTAAAGTTCTGAAAATGTCTCTACTGGTTTAATAAATGAGGCCAGAGCGATTTTGTGCGGTGCCATCCCATTCGAGACCTCAGTGATAAGGCTAGAGGAAGGAGTGGTGAGAATATCGGAGATTCAGCGATGCCACGCTGTCTGTGGCTTCCTCCTCCCTGCTGAGGGCTTGTTCGCGCAGAGCGAAGGCTTGTGACTCACGTAGATTGGGGAACGGACCTCCTCGGCAGCGGTCTAGAGGTGCTGCGTTGAAATGTATCTCTCTGCCTAACTCTATGCAAATGGCAGCTTTTTTTTAAGCAAAACACAAGGGAGAATGTGTATCAGTGAGTCAAATACCTCTAAAAAGATCCAACCTTGTCTATCAAGCCAGATTTTCTTCCCAGCTACAGCAGTTTAAATGGTATTGAAACCAATGGGGCGGCTCTAGTTTAAAAAGGCAGTGGCTCCAGTGCAGTTACAGGGCAAGCTGGTTCCAATCAACCCATGACTACTGTGGTTTCCATGTGCTGCATGATGCACCCAGCTGTCCTTAAAGTCTTCGAGAGGAACTGGCATTTAGGAGGGAATGCGGAGGAGAAGCTCAGCTACTGCTGCAAGCAGAAAAATGCAAATCCCTGCCTCTGCTCAAGCTGCAGACCAAAAAAAAAAAAGCAAACCAAAAGCACCTAACTGGGTGGTTTTGAGTTTCTTAGGTTGTAGTATTTGGTTACCTCTCACACCGATAGATTCAGCAAACAGCACCTCAGGTGAGAAGATAAGAGGAGGGAAAACAATGCTGAAAATAATAGACCGGTGGACTGATTGCATGCGGAATGTTGCTTTGTGGTTCTGACTGCTCTGTCTTAGAAAAGGCTATCGCAAAAGGAGAGAAGGTTACAAAAGTGCAATAATAAGAACAACAATATGAAAAAAAATCCAGCTATAAGGAGTGTGGAATCTGCTTAATTAGAGGCGATGTAGAGAAGGATGAGAGAGAAGTCTAGGATAATTAGTGGTGCAGAGGAAGGTTAATTGGATTCTTCTGTTTAGCCATTCATAGAATATATGCTCAAGGAGACAGTCAGAAGGACTGAAAATTAAAACCAAGTGAATAAAGTCTCTTTTTGTGCAAGAGCCAATATGGAACTAATTACCCCAGTGACATGGTAAGAGGGAGCTGACGGAGGGGCCTGTGGAGACCAGGCATCCCTGTGGCTCAGGACTACAGAAAAGCTGGGTTTGGGTACAACAGTCCTTGTGTTCAGGGCAGCGGCCGCTCTTCCCCAGATGGAGAAATAAACTGCGTTTCTCCTGCAGGGAGGCTCCTCGGTAACTACCTGTCTCAGCACTTCTTGCTGCTGTGGAGGTGCCCGGTTCACCCCTGTTCACCCACGTTTGAGCCCCTCTGCGGAGATGTTTTAAAATTCGAACCTCCTCATCTCTGCTTAAAGCATGTGGTATGAAGGTGGTGTAACCACAAATTGCAGAGCTCCCCAAAGAGCTTGCTGGAGCCCCTCTTTCATTTCAGGGCGTTCTCCAGCCATGCGATATACACAAGTGTCCTGTGAGCTCAGCCATGCAGCTCAGGAGCTACCTTCTTAGGAGACGACAAAGTCTCAAGCTTCCTGGAAGCACAAAAATATCAATGGGATATTTTTGGATTTGCTTCAGATGCATCTTTCATTGCCTTTCCTGAGGTGAAGCCTGGGCCCCTCTGTCCCCAAACCCTTCCAGCAGCAGCTCTTGACAATCCCTGGGGCATCGCAGCACGGGGGAGCCGGCAATTTCCCTCCTAAAGACAGGGAAGGGTGAGGGCTTAGCACAGCCCAGCTCCGCTCCTCTTCCCCATTCCCGTAGTGGAACAGCCAAAGGCTTCCACCAGCCTACTCTGTCCCGGGCCCTGAACTGAGCTGCCTCCCAGAGGCAACTTTGATCATGGGCAGAATAAACTGCTTAATGTGCTGTCTGTGTTTGACAGACAAGTATCAAAAGCGATGCGTCAGTTACTTTGGTGCGTGCGGAGTACAACGGAGCCATCTTGGGAGACTCGTCCAAGACTGACGTCTTGCCAAATGGGACAGCAAATTATAATTTCATGACCAGCTTTGAGTGCAGCCCCAATGGGCCTAACTCCTTCGATGACATTGCGCAAAAACCTGTGCTCTGTAAGTACCTGATGCTGAATGTCCCTCCTTGGAGGTGGGTGCTGTCAGCTGCTCCGCTGTGCCTGCCTGTCGCACGAGTCACTCGTTCAAGAATAGCACTTCAGCAGCAGTGGCGGGGGGAATCTCAGCACTTCTGTTCCCACCTCTGCCAGCTGGAAGAATCCCCTTTCATGTTGGCCTGTGCTCCTTGGCTTTGCCGCTTTTGTGGGCCTTGGGAGATGAAGTAGGAGCGTGTGCTGGAGCACACGTGGACCCTTAGCAGCCCCTGAATTGCTGGTCTGAAGCCGTCTGAGAAACTCTGCCAGCTCCTCTCTCTCTATCTCTCTAGTGACAGTGATAGAAGTGTTGCAAAGGGAGAAGAAGCAGATGGAGAAGACCGTGCCTCTTGGCCAAGCTGTGGTGGACCTTCTACCTCTGCTGAAAGGTACAACAGCGACTTCTGCGGCCTCCATAACCACTCGGTCCCTGGCACTTTTTGATCTTTGGTTATGGAGCCCTCCCTATAACTCATCTCCTTTTGACAAAATGCACTTCACAGTGTCTGTAGAAAGCTGGGTGCTGGGGGAAGAGAGGGTGATATCAGTAACTCACCTTGGGAGTTAAGCCATGATTTCTCTACAGCGGGTCTCACTTCATGCTGCTCTCGTTCCTGTTTCTTCCCAGGACAGTGTTCATTTAAGGTCTCAGCTCCTTTGTATGCAGTGCCTACCTCTCCATTAGAGAGCCTTCAGCCTGAGGCCAAGGTATGTGGAATTTGGAACTGTTTCTTCGCTCGTTCGGCGCTCTGCTGCTTTTTAATGGGAAGGTGAGCATGACTCAGCCGCCTGGCTCATCGCGGATGTGTTCCAGCCCTATATGTTACAAGCTTGGAGGCCTTTCCTACTCCTGTTGACGTCTGTCCCTAGTTGCCTATGATAGGTGAGGTCGTGCTAGGAAATGCTAATGTGTGCAGCCACCAAATTGCTCTGGAAAAAAATATTCAAGATGGAAAGCACAGTGCTGAAAAATCAGGAAAAAAGCAAAGGCACCTGCCCAGCTTTATTAGTCTTCCTTTCTGTGGATAAAATGCCTGAGTCCATTATTGTACAAGGTCTGACTGCCTTTCCTGCAAGGTCCTTATTCATTCAGCCGGTTGAAAAGTACCCAGTAAACAAAGCAGGGAATGAAGTAGGAAAGTGGGAAAATGTGTCTAATTTTGCTCCTGAGTCTGCCCGCAGTTAGCGCTGCGAGTGAATTGGAGGGGCAGATATTGCATCAACTTTTCTGTGTTTAAGAGGTGTTACACAGGAGAGCAAGGCAGGGGGGGCACCCATTAGGGAGGAGAGATAATAAATGCTGACCAGCTGGTTTTTTGTTGCACACCATCCATCCAGGTAATTAAAGACTGTACACAGCGCGTGGAGATAGGGCAGAGTCAAAGCGTGGCCCTAGCTTTGGCATGCTCTGAATCACCAGGGGAAAATCATTATTTTCCAATCCTGATGTTCTTTCTCCGTGGCTCATTTTAGGACGCCCTGACTCTTTCTCCCTGGCTCGTTTTATGAGGCCCGTGGGGTATGTGCCATGCCTCAAGCAGGCTCCGATTTAAACAAATATTCACAATTCAGACAAATTGATCATGAAATTCCTTTCTGTGCTGGTTTGGTTTATTTTACATCCGAGCTGAGGAATAGGAGAACCTTATACATTCTGGCCTTGGGTTTCTGCTTGCTTCTCCCTCAAGAGCGGGAGAGTTATAATTGTCGGGTTACTGGCTCTACTTTATCCTTGTCTCACAGGGTGGCCTTGAAGTGACAGTGTGCACCAAAGAGCCCCTGCTTTCTGCAACGCAGCTTTCAAATGGCAACCTCCTGAGCGTCACGCTGGAGGCAGCTTATTCTGTCCCCGAAGCGTTTGCTCCAACCGGACCCCTGCAAAACTACATGGCTTGCTTGCAAGTACCAGCAGCTGGGGAGGTGAGGATCGGTCCAGGCACAGAGAGAGGGGTTTTGGCTGCTACAAAGTGGATTCTTCTGCCACGTTCCCACTGGGGAACAAGTGTCCAGGCCCGTGGGGTGTACAGCTCCTGTGCTTTCCTTTAGCAGGCAACCAACAAACGAAGGTCTGCTCGGCAACTTTTGGATTGAAACTGGCAGGTTTTTTTTTTTCCACGTGGCTATTTGTATTTTTTCTCCACTCTTTGTATGCTTGTGGTGGAGTGCGTTTTCCAAGCCAGGCCCCTGCACTGCTGCTTCGCTTTGTTAGACCCAGCTCGGAGCAGCTGGCACTTGCTCCTGCTCGTGTTGGAAGTGCAAGTCCTTTTCATTCTCATGTTTCTCTAGAAGGAATTCCCCTTGCTCTTCAAGAATGGCATCCTGAAGCTTGCTGGTGAAAAAGAGCCATTACCCCGGCCCAAAAAATGGCCCCTTGCTAACGTCATGGCTCCCGGTGCTCTGAGCATACCCAACTCCTTCATCGTTGGTGGTCCCTATGAGGATGAGGATGGAGAGCTCAACAAAAGAGAGGTGAGGAAGGACTGGCAGTGTCATGGCTGGAAGAGAACAGACAGGTGTCACTGAAGGGACGGAGAAAGAGCTGCAGAGACTCATTACAGGGGGAGGGGAGGAAGGCGGGTGGTCGGTCGTTTGCGCGGCACCCAGGCACGGCGGTGGTTCCCCTGGGACAGCGGGCGTGCTAGCTCACCGCAGGAGAGTTCCCCAGGGTGCACGTGGCAGGTCTGGGCTCCAGTAAGCTACCCACTCCGGAGCTGCTGGGCTGGGAGTTGTGTTACCTCCTTGGGAGCCAGGCTCTTCGTGTTAATGGGCTCTGGTGTCTGCTGTGACGGCCTGGGTACGGTGAGCTGGACATCTCTCTGTCTGACCCACATTCTCTCCCAGGGAGCGTTTTGGGGGGTGACGCAGGCTGTAGAGATTGCTGTCCTGCCTCTGATCGCATGCTGTTTCTCACAGGACAGGGAGTTTAGGATCCAAGCAGAAAGCATGAAGAGAATTGTATGGGACACGGAAAGGCGCTGCTACCTGGATCCCGCTGCAGTAGTCGTGTAAGGGACCTGAGAACCTCCCTTCCAGCACGGAGCGGTGGGGAGAAACCAACCCTAGAATGCACTCAGCAGAGCGACCCATGTCAGGAGCAGCAACATGCAGGTGCTCTCAGACCTCTTACGTGGTCGAACCACGGCTCTGCCTTCGCCTCCTGTGGCTGCTATGGCTGGCTGTTGGCTAAAGGTTTTCACAGGAGCAAGGGAGCGCTAACTGCCTTTAGTTGCTGGCAGCAGCTTGGTTCTGCTGCGGTGGGAGAAGATGAATTGGCTGTAGTTGCTGTCTCCAGGCTGTCAATGCTCGCTCGTGCTGCCAGCAACTGGAGCTGGTGGCTCTTCCCTCCGCAGTTTGAAGGAAGGGGCAGCAGAGTTGATGTGAGCAGATGTGGAGTAGAGTGGCCCACACAGCTCTCCTCTGAGCTGCTAATTAAGTTTTGCTGAATTCCCAATACATTAAAATCCTTTTGCTCCATGTGGGCACTCTTAATTTGCTTTTTTATTGGATAAACATTACCTTTAGCAGCTCCAGATATGCTCAAGATCAGGATAAGCATCCCATTTTTCTTTGAGTCCTGCTACGTTCTTCGCCTCAGCTGCATCATGGCTGTGAGTTTCACAGCCAAATTACTCCTCATGAGTGGAAATACTCCCTCCTATCTTGTTTGATTTGTAAAAAATTTTTTTCCCCTACACTTTCATCAGCCTGCCTGCTGGTTTCAGAGTTACCAGGCACATTGAATGGGAGCTCAGGGTCTGCTTGCTCTGTGCAATCCAGGATTTATACCAAAGTTAATCACGTTCCTTTTTATTTGTTTCATTTCTGAAGTAACCAGGGGAGAGAGAAAACCTAGTGTGTCGCTCTCACAATTGTTTTATAGCTGGTTGTGCTATAAATGCACACAGCAGCAGATGGAGAAGAAAATGTACCAAGCCCGTCCCAAAGCACACATGTTCCAGTGGCCCGAGAGCGCTTGCTGTGGGAGTGGGTTGAAGCCAACTCAAGGGGGGATGTTTTGGGGCTGCTGGGGCAGAAAGGAGGGCAGTGTGGCTCTCCAGCTTGGTTTCTGCATCTTCTCAGTGCTCTCCTTTGTGTTCAGCCTGCAGAAGCGCATTGCGGAGTGCCAGTACTGGCCCGTGGAGGTCTGCAGGATGTCTGTGGCCTCACCCAGCAAAGGCAAAACTAGCAAAGCTGACAAGGTAAAAGTGGGGAGGCATATGTTGTTCTGGCTTGTGGAGCAGCACTGCGTTATCGAGCATTTTCCTTTCAATGCCTTTGTAATACCAAAACCAGCCTTGAGCCAGCCAAAGCGAGTCAGAGAGCTAGAGGCTTTGTAGAGGGATTAATCAGCCTTATAGAGCTGTTAAATAGACAAAGGATAATATTTTTTCCTTATAGCATACAGAGCTCTCGCTGACAGTCTGCGGTAGCTCGGTGGAAAGGGGTCAGGGAGAGGGTGCTTTCTGAGAATTGAGGTAACTCACTGAGCGTATCTTCAGCCAATGGGTTTTTGGAGCATTTTGAAGAAATTCATGCCTTCTTTCTTGGGGCGTAAATAAGTTCTGCTTTTGCACATAAACCTGGGGGGGGGAGGTTAACAAAGAAACAGTCCCTTAGCTAATCGTTCTGTTCCGGGCAGCTGATCGTGTCAGAGCTCCTAATCTGTTCCAGGGAAAACTCATGTAAGTTGGTATAAATCTCTTTCTGCATTCATTGGTGCCAGGATTTTGCAGCTCTGACAGAGATCCTTTTCCCTTACCCTCACAGTCTGCTGCTAGCTCAGACTCTCAGACTTCCTTACCTACCAGATTTCTGTCAAACCTGAGATGCACAGCTCTGGTAGGGTTGCTTGGATTTCTAACCACATCATAGTTGGTAATTTCGCAACCATATCTCGAAAAGACCATCCTGAGGAATGGCACAGTGTGGGCATCAGAGAGAAAAGCCGCCCTGCGGGGATTGGAATAAAATTGATATTCTACATATCGAATGACTCCAGTGCTTTCATCCAGGTTGTCTCGGCTGTACGCCAGTGACAGAGAGCCACTGGCTCGCTGGGTGCATCAGTTTGCTGTGTGGCCTCTTCTTAATGGGATCGGTGACCTTGTTTCCTTACAGAGAATAACAGTCCATTTAGTATCTCAGTCCCTTGCTCTGTGTTTCCAGGGAGATGAGGACAAGCAGATTTTTGTCCATGGCGTGGCATATGTCAACATGGTGCCTTTGCTGTGCCCTGGTGTGAAGCAGATCCGAGGGGCTTTTCGTGTCTTTACCTACCAAGACAGCGAGGTGTTCGAGAAGGTGAGAGCGGGCCAGACAGTCAGGCTCCACTCCAGCTCGGCAGCTGTGTTTGCACAGTGTGGTGTTTGGGGAGCAGGCAGCATGGGCAGCGTGGTGTTTGGGGAGCAGGCAGCGTGGTACTTGGAGGCTGGCTCTGAAATTTCACTGCCCTTCTGGTGATGGAGAAAAATAATGAGACAAGCTTTTAGGTGCAGACTTCTCAAAGGGAGGGGATTTCTGGGCGTGCGTGAGCAGGTCTGGAGGCTGAGCGAGGCTCTGAATCTCACTCCACTCCCTTCTCTGCCAGCAGCTGAGCAGGGAGAGCTGTAAGAACACTCCTCTCTCCCCAGTCTGGAACATGGGCAAATGAACCGCGTTGCTGGGAAGAGCAAACAGTGGCTCTAAAAGGATAGCGTTACCCCAGGCAACAACTGAAAAAGCTGTCATTGGAGTTCTTTCAGCTGTACCTCACGGAGGTTTATTTGTCTTTGCGTTTCTCCCCACTCTAAGAGTGACAGTTACATCTCCATTTTCCCACACTACTCCCGGAACAGACCTGGGCTTGTTTCAGGAGGGCGGACGCACAGCCTGGTTTTTCTGCCCACGGTCCCTGTAGCGCTGCTGTCCAGGCCGGGTGAATTACAGCCCTTCTCTCGGCCTCCATGCTCCCGCTGGCTGTTGCAGAGCAGGGCTGGGCACACGGCTGTTTGCCAGTCTCTGCTGGTTTTCTGGGTGCTTTGGGCCGCTTCTTGGTCTGGAGGGACTCGGTGCAGCTGCTCCGTCCTCTTCCCAGGATCCCCTCAGTTCTTGCTAGCCCAGCTAGTGACGGCTGGGAGGGAGCTGCCTGTCTAAGGGGTCAACAGTGTGTAAACAGACGATCTGAAAAACCTGTTCCTTGCAATTCGCTGACGTGTGTCAGGGAAGCTGCTCCATGCCGGAAGGTGAGCCAGAAGCCGAGAGTCACTGCAGGGCAGCCGGGGGCACCCAAAAAATTGCAGAGCAGACCTGGTGAGGGTAGCCAGGTTCATCTAACAGTCCACATCACCAGGCAAGACCATAGCTGTGGGGCAGGTCCAGGATCAAGCCAGGAATTCAGGCCAGTGGGTCAGGATCAGGGCAGCATGGAGCTGAGTTCCAGCAAATCTACCACATAGCTCAGGCAAGAATCAAGGGCCAGCACCTCACTCTGGAAAGAGAAGACAAGGGAGACCCTACTGAAGCTTTCTCAGGCAGCTCGTTTTATAGTCTAACCTGAGGCTTCACAGCCATCATAACTTCTTAATGCGTTTAAGACCCCGACAACAAGTGTTTTATGAGAGGTTAGGCAAAGGGGTGGGGAAGCCTAGTTTGTGCCTTGATTGCTTCTGTTCCCTCTCTTTTTCAGACTAAAAGTCAGCGCAGTGTTTTCCGGGATCTCAGGCCGCAACTCAGCCTGACTAAGGAAGGGCTGTGGACCCCAGGAATCAGTACTCCCCTTTCCAGAGCCATTCCCAGCAAGACTCTGAAGGAAGATAAAGAGAAAATCACCAAAGATAAGGATTCCAACAGAAGGGTAAGGTCTAGAGAAGCATATTGCAATGTGATTGCTCCATTCCCACCTCAGAGGTAGTTGGGGCAGAAACCAAGGGTTGATGCTGTGTTACCTCAGCCAACTGAGAGATACTCATTATCTTGAAATTTAGCACATGCTGCCTGAACAAATGTAGAATTCACATCCTTAATTTGTGAAGGTGAGGTTTACTGAATCTGAAACAAGAGACATCTTTCCTTTTCCTTCAACAGATGTCCATCATGCCCAAACTCCAGTTGTCAGACGCCACTGTAGAAGCTGAAAATGTCACATATCTCAACCTTGATGGACAGGTAATTATGTATCTCCAAAGAGAAGGAAAGACTGCTAGACCGTCACGGGGCCTGTCTCTCACACCTTTCACGCAATTAAATTCTTCAAAGGGATGAATGGACAAGGGATATTTTACGTAGACGCTGTCCTGGAGCTCTTCCAGTGACGTCCAGCTGGAGGGCAGTCTAGCATTGGGATAGAAGGTCTCTGTAACTAATTAGGCATGTATTTAAAAGGGTTCCTTCCTATTTTGGCTTCTTCCTCAAAATGTCTACAATGCGTATTCATTCTGCAAGCAGATTGATTATCTGGGCTTTCTCCTTTTTCCTAGACTGATTTCTTGAGCTGAATTTTGCTGCTGTAAATCATTCTGAGGGCAGGTTATAAAACAAGCTGTATCTCTGCAGTTTGAAGAGGAATTGTGAAAGATCTGTAGCTATATGCTCAGTCTTTCATCATGCCAGTAGCGGCTCTAGACAGCACGACACTGAGAGAGCAATGTTTATCTTCACAGCAATACGTTGAAGCAGGAACGTTCCTGGTGATGGAGATAAAGCTGGACAAGGCCTTGGTACCAAAGCGATTGCAAGAGGAGCTCACCAGACGGTGCGTAAAGACGTGCTGTAACTCTGGGGCTGACAGCTCATTTCTGCAGGATAGAAACAGGGCTGTATAGCGAGCCACCCCCTTGGAGCGCTCTGTGAGTATCAACTGAGGGCCTGAGCCGAAGCCCGCTGGAATCGGGGGGAGAATTTGGCCAGACTGCTTAATAGGTGGCATCTGGTGTGTGGGGAAAACACTTGCATTCATCCGAGCTGGCATCTCCCTGCCATTCCTCTCAAAAAGAGAGACAGCAGAGCAGCATAACAGTGTCTGCGTTCCCGTCCGGGGCTTTGTTTCCCATTAATCCCCACGGGCTTGCCTCTTGCACATGATGTTCAGCTGCTTGGTCAGGACAGGCCACCAGCGTGGACTGCTGTAACTTCAACATAGCATTCTTGTCATTTTGTCCTTTTCGGAAGTTTTCTCACAATTTTCTACCCGTCCCTCGGCTCTTATATTAGTTTTCACGTTGTTCTGCTGTAGAGCTGCTCTCTCATCTCTGCTACTTGGAGTCTTCTGCTGTCTGTTTGATTTGAGGCAGTTTCTTCCTGTCCAGAGAGGCAGCCCTACTGCGTTACCATCTAGGAATGGCCTAGCGTGTATAATTTATTCCATAAAAAAGAGAAAATGCAGCAAACGAATAACAAGTGCAGGCAGTATGTCTCTCCCAAACAGAAGTATGAGCAGCAGACGTTCTTTGAAGGGAAAGTATGTGTGTTGTCTTCTGTGCTGCCTGCTGTCTTCTAGGAAGAACAGGTTGAGGAAGGTGAACCCCCCTTAGAATAGACCTTCTCCTGGCCCTTATTATACCATTTCTACTCTGCTGCAACTTGTGTGAATTCAGGGTAGTTCCTCCTCGTTCACCTGCCATGCTCAGCTGCAGATGTCAGGCCTGAAAAATCAGCCCCCCTGAGGCGTGGGAAGGGCCCTGTCTCGGGGGGGGCTCCAGCTGATGACATGTGTGTCCTGGCAGACGAGATCAACAGTGAGGTTCTTTTTTCTTAGAAGGGTGTTTAAATACACATCCCGGTAGCAAACCACAGCTCTCTCTCTTGGGCTCCATCCAAAATCCTCTGTCAGCCTCCGCTTGGCCCTCTTCACTCGCTCGCTTTCCCCAGGTGGTTGTTGGTTTTCTTTTTCTCATCTGAAAGTGAAGCAGTTTGGGTTTCATCTGTTCCGCTGGCAGAGGTAACACGTCGGTGACGGCGTGCTGTTCTGAGGCTGGGCGAGGGTGGGACTGTGAGCGTGGGAGCTGCCCTACCCGCTTGCTCAGGTTTTTTTGGCTTCGTGCGGGGTGGCGACGGGTCTCTGCAGAGCAAAGGGACCACTCGGGGCCACGGCACTAAACCGCATGGCAGAAGGTGCAAGAGGGGTTTGTGTGGGAGAAGTGGCCAGTGCTCAGGAGCTGGAGAAGGCAGCTGGTCAGGGGCTCTGTAAGCTGGCAGGACGGTTACAGGAGCGGTTTACATTTGGTGGGGAATAAGTGATTTGTTTTGCTCGTTGTAGGAGCCAACACAAGGATGTGACACCTTTGCTTGGTGGACTGGACTGTGTTCTAAGGACCGAAGGTGTTTCGGTACCAGCAAGCAGGAAACCTTGATAAAAATCCTAATGAATATAGGCTGTTTTGACACCAAGGATTTTAATAAAATCTTAGTAAAAAATACGGTAATCCTAAGGGCTTTTGGTCAATACTGGAAAGGTCAGTGTAACTCTAGTAGCGGTACAAACAGGGTGGGTACGGTCTCTAGGAGTCGATGCGTGGCCAAGGGGCGAGGTGCCACAGCCGTGCTGTGCCACGGTGGGGACCGATGGATCGGGTGGCCTGGGGTTTACAGTGATAAAATTCTTCAGAGCTTTCCTCAGGTTGGTACCTTTCTAACAGCTGTCCTGGGAGGCCCAGGAGGCCGTGAGTTGGAGGGATGGCAGCTTGATAAAAAGATCTGCTTCTGTAGGAGAGTGTTTTTGATTGCTAGCAATAACAAATGTTAACCCCACCTGCTGGCCTGAGCTTCTACGATAGGTTTTGTGCGATGGGTCAGTCAAACCCTGTGAAAATAACAACTAAATAAATCTTATCTAATCCCCATGGAGTGTAATAATCAGCAGGGAGTGAGGCAGCAGCTAGTTTTCTCAAGACATTGTGATGAGCTACAAGCATTGAATGTAGCTGCCTGGTCTTTATAGTTCATTTTTGGTCTGAGACTTCAGTTTCTGCGCCCCGGCTCCTTGCGAGGTGTCTCAGGGTACGAAGACAGGCTGCAGCCCTTGCACTACAGGCTTCCTGCGCCCAAGATGAGCCAGCCTTGCTGGCAGCGTGTCTGGCTGATCTCTTCTGTCCTCTCATTGACAGGGTCAAGGAGATGATTCCTCCTCGCCCTCCGCTGCCTCGCCGGATCGCAGGTGCCAAGAAGGTATGTGCAAGAGCCTGTGGCCACCACTCTGCCACCTCATCCTGCCCTCATCCCTCTCACGCAGCAGAATCTTCATTCTCAGCCTGAGCCCTGCAGCAACATGTAGATGAGGTTTGAAGAGGAAATGGAAAAGAAAACCTCTGGATGTGTTATCTTCGCAGTAGTATGCCTTGGGAAGTCATTCCCAGGCTGCATCACTCATGTTTGCGGCCCATACGAAGGGGAGAGACGTAGCAAAGGCAGGGAAGGCGGCAGCATGGGGGTGTTTGGAAGGAAACGGGATGCTGGAGAAAGAGGCTACCAGAACCTTATGTTCAGCCAGAACCTTTATGTAATCAGCCCTGACCACTCTCAGGTCACCCAGAAGTTTTGAGCACTTTTGTGTGTGTGACATCCTCAGAAAATGGTCTGAGAGTGCTGGCTCGTCTTCTGCGGGTACAGAGCAGCCATCGAAAGGAGCATGTCCTCGGATGGCCCCTGGCTGATGGTGAATTCAAAGCAACAGTGGGGGAAAAAGCAGCCCTTCAATAACTGACCCCAGTGCTGCTGCAGAATTGATTTGTGCCGGACTGTCTGGAGTGCAGAGAGTGGTACGTTTTGATTATCGCAGCGCATGGAAGCATCTGCCACCGAGATTATGGAGGTTACAGACTCTGCTGAAGAGGGCTGGCCCATGAGTTTAAAAGGCTCCCAGCAAATGAGATTTATTTTACTTACAGCCAATTATACTGCTATAGAAGAGACGACGATGGCTCAAATACTGGGTTCTGACTGAAAAATATAGCAGGAGCGATATCTAATTATGAAGGAGCTCTTTTGCATTCGCATGTAGATATTTTCACAGCCCTCGGGTATGGACAGGGAAGGATGCATGACAGACTAACTGAGTCTTGAGTCAGGTGGAGTTTATGGGAAGTGTGGGCTCTGGCAAATGAAATACATTTCGAGGTTGAATGGTGTAAGTGACTTGTGAAGTTTGATCATTTATTTATTTCCTAGGCCGTGGAAGATTATCACAACCATGTCACGAGCATTGCCGTTGCCATCCTAAGTGAATACCATGAGCTCTTTGGGAAGCGGCTGCCTGACCGGGGAGCGATAGACCACCAAACCCTGGAGGAACAGAAGCGTCAGCTCAACTTTGAGCTCAACATCTCTGGGAAATATTTTGCTTTTAAGGAACAGCTAAAGGTAAAGAGTCCATTGTGCTTTTTGCTTCCCTACTGGTTTTGTCCTCACAGTTTCTCAGTGAGGAACTGCTGCTCCGTGGTGGTAACTTAGGGTGATGTGTTGCTCCAGAATCCCTTCCTGCCACCCAGGGCTGTTGCAGCACGCATGGGGAGGGACGGGTTTTCCCTTTAACAGAGGAGGCATCAAGCTGCTTCGGTCACACACCAGGAGAACCAAAGCTGATCACGTGCACTTGCACCATCCTTATAGCCTGAGGAAGGCAAAGCTGACTGCTCTTGCCCACTTGCGGTCCACCCTGGCAGAAAGAGGGGTTCCCCTCTCTCAGCTCGTTGGCCTTGGCCGCGGTCTGCCCAGAGACCCCCTCGCCGTGCCAGAGGAACCAGCCTTCCACATGCTGTCCCTTAAAGGGGCACCGGTGTCTCAGGGAGAGCCAGGGCTGGGAGGTGGGAAAGGTATTCGCCCCGCTTGCTTTTTTTACTTTTATCAGTGCTGGGCTGGATTTCTTCCTCAGAACTAAATAGGAGCTTCAGGCAAAATCAGTGTGTTCTGGCTCTACGATTACGGAGCTGGTGTGGGGCGCAGAGGGGACCTGCCTTGTCCAACTGTCGCGTGTCTCCGCAGTATGCTGTTGTGAAGATTGTGAGGGAGAAATACCTGAAGACCACAGCGTTTGAGACCCAGGAGCAGTTCCAGGCATTTCTCAGTGAGCTCTACGTGTACCTCGTGGACCAGATGCACATTGCCCTGAACCAGGTAGGGAGAAACCCTGACAATGTGTCTGGGGCTGCTGGGATGGGTGACTTGGGACACGGCTTTACTGTGGATCCAGGGCTTGACACAGCCTTTAGTGAAGGCAGGGGGACTTTTGCCTTCAAGACAGAAGCAGGCTCGTGCTTCCCTTTGCTGCAGTTACCACACGTGGGCCCCGAGCCACATGGAGGCAGGGTCCAGCACATCTGTATCCCACCGCTACGAAATCCTGATGGTGGGGTATGTGTGAGATGCCACTGGTAAAAGCCGCTGTAGCTGGCTCGTGGTGAGGGCGGCGGGGTCTGTGCCATCTGCTGCTCACCCGGGCAGAGCACAGACCTTCCAGCGTGAGCTGGGGACACCAGTAAGTGACACCAGAGAAGTTTGACATGGCCTTGATCTAGGGGATGCTTTTACTTGTCACAACTGCAAATAATGCATATTGCCCTGTCCCTGTGTGGCAAAAGTACCTGGGAATGACAGGAATGTGTCCTACCACAAGCAGGAGCTGGGACAGCTTGCCTTTCCAACCCACCCAGCCCCAGCCATACCAGGCTGTACTCGGCGCAGTGCCAGACGGGGGACTGCTGCTGTACTGGGATCATATGAACTGTTCTTGCCCTCCCCAGGGCTAACGCTCTGTCTCGCTCCCTACCAGCTACTGTCTGAGGAAGCTGCTTCTCCTGCCCCTGTGTCCCGCATGACCGAGGAGCAGCTCTGGCTCTTTGCTCACGAAGCTGAAGTCAACAAGGACTATGAGCTGGCGTCTCTCTACCACCAGCAGGTAAAGGATCCCCTGTCCTTTCCTGCCTGTCTCCCGTGCGTCTGGGCCGGCAGCCGGCACGCCATCGCGGCAGTGTGGGGCCCATGTTGCTGACAGCTCAGCCATCCCTGACTGTTGTGTACGGAGGAAGGAGGTGAACGTGACCAGGATATTCAGGCTGAACGTGCGAGGGATTTTCCAGGGAGATGCTGCTCTCTGGAGGATGTGAGGCAGAGCCTGGCCGGGTCACTGAGGACTTCAGCCTTGAAGCCGGGGGAAATGGGATGAGCTGGTCCAAAAGGTGTGCTGTGTCAGCACTGGGGACACTGGGCCTCTAACAGGACACTAGCAGGAGGTCAGCTGAAGCTGAAGGACATGTGTTAGGTGAAGGAGGCTTAGGGGAAGCCCAGCATATCCCAGTTAAGGGAAACCCTAGCACGTGACAGCCAAAGGTTTTATTGTTGCTAAACTGGGCTGGGGTGGCCGGAGAAAAGCCGTCGTCGTTCCAGAGTTGTCTCCCCAGCCCGTTGTGTGTGCTGAGCGTGCTTGCAGCAGTCCTCACTCCGGCGGTGGTCTCTTTTGTCTAGAGGTTAGCTCAGGACCAGCGCAACATCCAGTACTGGCTGGACTATGGGGCGTTCTGCCTCCTGCTTGAGGAAACAACCAAAGCCCAGGAGTGCTTCCGGCAGGCTCTTTCTCTGGACCCCCATCACATCCAAAGGTGCTGCGTGCTGCTGGTGGCTGGGTGGGAGAGTGGGGGTGTCCCCCACACCACTGCCTGCGGCCTGCAAGGCTAACCTGTCCGACCCTGTCCCAGCTTGCTGCTCTGTGGGATTGTGGCCGTCATGCTGCAGCACTACGAAGAGGCAGAGATTTTCTTTGAGGATGCCTGCTGCTTGGAGCCATCCAGCGTTGTAGCCTGGACGCTTTCAGGTACAAAAGCAAGCCAGCCTGCATTCTCACGGCGTTCCTGCAGAGCCAAGCACTGCTTCTGCCCCTGATCCTCTTCTCCCTACTCTAATCTGAGGGCTAAGGGAAGGATTTTGCTAAGAGGCGGGTGTCTGCTCATGCTGGTCTTTCTGTCTCTCGTAGGTTTGTTTTATGAGCTGCAGAATAATAATATTCAGGCAGAAATGGCCTTCCGTGAGGCTAAGAAGCTACTGCAAGCACAGCTCACCAAGGAGAGGAGCATCCCTGAGGCTGCTGAGGGAGAAGAAGGGAAAAAGCACATTTCTGCCGGGTGCTTGAGGTCTCCCAGCCCAGGCCCAGAAGAGTGCTTGCCAGGTAATGCCGGGCAAAGCCAGGAGGTGGCCCCCAGCAAGGAGGGGGGCTCAGAGCAGTGTGGGAAATGGTGAACAATGGAAGGAGAGGAGAAATTTCTAAGTGTTTCTACGAGGAGAAATACAAAGGGTAAAAGGAAGAAGATGTGGACTGTGAGTTAGAATAGACTGACCACGAACTCCATCAGCGAGAGACGACAGTGGCAAGCGTGCTGCTTTAAACGACAAAGCTTCCTGAAAGCAGCACAGCCACTGCCTTGTCTTACCCGCAGCCTGGCAGAGGGACCCGTTGCATTTATTTTTCTGCCCCAGCTCAGTGCTGCCGACATACGGATGTGTGGGCAGTGGCCAGGGTGGCTGGAGGAAGCGAGCGTACTTTTTGAGGCTTTGGGAGGGCAGAGCTGCCCCTGTGACAGTCATACCTTAGGGTCGTCCAGGTTTAGCTTTCACAGAAGATGTTGCTGTGACTTCCCAATGTGGCTTGGAAAGCGCTGCCTCACCAATTCAAAGGGCGAAACAGCCGCTTGGTGGTGACCCTGAACCGAAGGCTTGCTTTGGAGCCTAACTGCGTCCAGCCTCACCCCAAGCCAAGATTTTCTGTCCCAAGTCCCAGATATTTGGCCAGGCTGCAGGAAATGTCAGCTGGTTTTATTTTTAACGTTATCACCAGTGTGTTCAAAGTGCCTCAGGCAGGCAGGCCTAGCATCATATGCCTTTTTTTGCCCCTTCTGATTATGAGGGAAGGGATATTGCCTCATTTATACCTGTTTCTAGCTTCACGTGGTAATCTTGTACTCAAAACCCCGGACTCAGGTATTGCCTCCTGCAAAGAAATTTCTTCGCAGTTCTGAAAATCTGGTAGATCTTTTATATTTTCTCTCTTCCCCATTTCTGTGGAATCATGCTCCAAACTGGGCAGTTTATGGCAACCTAACGGTTGTTGGGGGTTTCATTCCAGAGAGGGTTCCAGATGGCTCAGCTGACAAACCGCCAGAGGTGGGGGAGCCTGCCCTGGCCTGCGCGGCACCTGAGGAAGAGGCTACTGCACCGGGGGAAGCCCTGAAAGGTTAGGGGATGGGGGCCTGGTGTGTAAGGGAGAGCCCAGTGCTGGGAGACAGCCTCGTGTGATCGGCAGGGAGGGCAGTAACCTGGGAGCACTGAGCGTGGCCATCCTGATGCCAAGGTGAGACGTCAAGGCTTGTTCTCTCTCCCTAGCTGGAGAATCTCCAGGCAAAGCAGGTTCATCCCGATTTTCAGAGCAGCGTATCTCAGGATGGACAGCCAAGGGGTGAAAGCGGCTCTCTCCCTACATCTCACTTCACCCAGCTGCCTTCATCAGCTGCTCGGATGTCTCCCTCCAGAGATGCCAGCTCTTAAACTGTCCTTAGGGATCTCCTCTGGTCGTGTGTTGTGTGATCTGCCTCCTCTACAGCTCTACTCGCCAGTGGGTGGCAAAAAGGTGGCAGTGCTGGGTGCTCTAGGCCCTGCTGGGTTGGTTTGGGCAGTGGCCTCGATGTAGGTAACTCTGACGAGCTTCCATCATAAACTCCTACCTTTTCTTCCTCTGAGTTTGGACTGGAAAATTAGTGGGTCAAGAGCATTGTTTCTTTATACATCTTCTACAAAAACTTAAGCCCTTCAGAAAGAAATGCTGACTTAATCTCTGCTTCAGCCTCCTCTGCCACCTCCCGGGTTTTACACCATGTTGCTGGGATTCCTCTGTCCCCACCAGGGTCTCAGCCCCTATTCTTGCTTCAGAAATAAAAAGCCCACTTTGGGACTGATGTTGACATGTTTTCTTGCAGCACCATCCCCTGTTTCAGGACTTAGTCGACCTCCCGGCACAATCTTCATGAAGGCAGTGGAATTCCTGATGAAAGTCAATGCCATCCAGGTCAGCTCAACGTGGAGCAGAGGAGTGGGAAGGGAGGTTTGGTCTCCTTCCGTGGGTTACTACCAAAGAGCTGGTGGCAAGCTCCAGCAAGCCCCCTTCTCGGGCTCAGAGAACAAGCTGTGGCTACCCTAGGTGCCGAGCACAAGATGGAGCAAAACCACCACTGCCCAAAAATGCAAAACTGTGGCCAGGCAGAGCATTCAGACCAAAATGCTGGTTGTGGACACAGTCATCTCAGGCAGGCGAGGTTCTCGGGGTGCCTCAGCTCAGCACCGCTTGCTGTGGAGGGAACAGCCAAGTCAGAAACGGTGCAGATGTGCTCTTCTCCATACGTTCAGAGATGAGATGCATTATGGTGATGCTTTCAAGACGCCAGTACTCCCTTCTTGTTTCAGATGCGTGTGTAATTTTTGTCACCTATGGAATGTCCCTGTCCCACAGTCTCATCCCTGTGGGATCTCTCTGACTGCCCCATTGTGCTGCCTGCCTTCATTTTACATATGGCAGAAAGAGTTGCTTAAAGCAAAACAGAACTAGAAGTAATGGAGGTAAATACTCAAAGGAGGGGCGGGGGGGAAAAAGCTCCTGTCTCTTTTCTGTTCATGGAAGTCAAATAGGTGCGAGTCAGTCCTCCCGCCGTGTCCGTCTGGGGGTGCCCGTGGTTTGCCTGCTCTCCTAACCGTGCCGGTGTGCCATTCCTCTGCAGTTTGTTCACAGGGCGCTTGCCCACGAGCTGCTGAGCCTTCAGGGAGGTCCCTCCTGTGCGTACTACCTGGCGCTGGCCCAGACTTACTTGCTGAAGGAAGATTTCTCCAAATGCGAAGAATGTCTCTGTGAGGCCGTTAAGATCGACTACATGGTAATTCTATGTGTGTTCCTGGGGTGCAGCACGGTGTCCTGAGGCAGGACACTGTCCAAATACCGCGGCAGACTCTGCCTGTGAACCTAGAGCCCATGCTTCATGTCCACTCGAGCGATTCTAATGCTAGTCTGCAGCGATTTCCGCACGGGGGGACAATTGTAGCTGATGAACCACGTCAGGCTGCGGCTCCAGCACTGCCGTCCTCATTACCCCGCTTATTACTTGCTTTCTGTCACCTCCTGCACTGACAGGCGGCATTTCTGAGTGAGGACTCCTCTCTCTGCAGCGCCTACCTTCCTTTTCCCTTTGGAGGTATATATCCTGATCCTCTTTCTCTCTGTTGGTGAGTCAGGCTCTGTTTCGGGAGAAACAAGGCTGCTATTCAGCAGAGAGGAAAGGAGGCTTTGGAGAGTCAGGTTGAATGGAAGGCAGAGAGGGCTGTGAAGCCGACATTTCCGAATGCTGTTTGCACACTCGTGATACCTGGGGAGCCTTGCATGGGCCAGGGCACCGTGCAAGGAAAGGCTGGCAGGGGCTCCTAGTGCTGGTGTTACGCAGGCAGCCCACTGACTTGATTTTAACTCTGTACGTAAAATCTGTCCTGGTATAATCAAACACTAGCCAGCTCTTCCTTTCTGCTGGTTACAGGGGTCCCTGCCCCTCACCCAGGTCTCTCTCCCTCCCGTCTCCCAGCCACGTCTCACTTCTGGGTTTGTGTGCACAGAATCCCAACGTCTGGGCTCAGAAAGGGCACCTGTGCTACCTGAAGAGGGACTTTGGTGAGGCAAAGGAGTGCTATGAGCGAACCATCAGTTTTGTGGAGGATGCTGCGGATATGCACTTTGTCTGCCTGCGCCTGGGCTCCATCTACCTGGAAGAGAAAGAGGTGAGGAGCCAGCAGGAGTGGAGGAAGGGAATTTTACACAAAGTAGTAGGTTCCAGACCCCAGGTACAAGATGCCATTATTTGTAGCTATAAGCCAAGATCACACAACACAGCAAAACCTTGGAGCACTCAACTCCTTGGAGCGTGGACCTGCCCTGTTCCTTTGTCCCAGGCTCAGCTGCAAGGTCTCGGGGTCCTGCTGAGCCGTTCTGCTCATCCTAGCAACGAGGGGGACTTCTCCGTCACTGTGTTAGTACCTGCCATAGAGCCACCGCATCAGGGGCAGCGGGCAGGCTCCGAGCCCCCCCAGCAGTGGTGGGGACCGGTTGGTGTCCGGTGGGATTCTTAGCAAACTGTTGAGGAGGGCGGGGGGCTGGCTGCGGAGCGATGCATTTGATGCAGAGAGAATCACGATCGTCTCTCTCCTGGCAGTACGGCCGGGCGAAGCAGACCTACCTGCTCGCCTGCAAGAACTCTGCGTCCTGTCTCACCTGGCTGGGGGTGGGAATCGCCTGCTACAGGGTAAGTGCAATTACCTTCGAGTCATCTGCGCTTTAATTGGCTCTGTGGTACGGGATGCGGGGCTTGCTTTTGCGTGATCCCCTTTAATAAAGCTTAGCTGCCTGTGAAACCCACGCCCCTGGCCGAGCTGCCATCACAGTCCCAGCCTGGCACCCAGGGCTGCTCGTACAGGAGATGTCAGGGTGCCACAGTCGTCCTTAGCTCTGGGAGCAGCAATCCTTCCCCCCTCATCCCACCGCCAGCGCCTCTGTCCCCAGAATGTCATGGCACACACATAATCTGGGCCTGGGCTTCGCTCGGAGTGCCTGCCTGCATGCGACCTGCCTGTCACCACGAAGGAGTTGAGCAGGATGTTAGCAGAGTGCTAACATGTCGGTGCTTTTCCCCACCCAAAGGAATCCAGCGCCTCTAAAGGGCTTGCCAAGGACACCCGGCCACCAGCAGCGCGGTATCTCCTGGAGGTACACCTCGTGAGGTGCCTCCACGGGAGTTTGGCTGAGAGGAGCAAACAGGGAAGGAACTTGACCTTCTCTGTTTCCCCCTTGGCCAAATGTACGCCTCCTGCAGAGGCTGCGGAGTCAAGGCAGAGTGGCAAGTGCAGCCCACCGGGCACCAGCTAGCCGTGCCTCGCGGGAGCCACTGCACAGAGGGAACAGGGATCAGGGCTGGAGTCATGTTTCCCTGTGGAGCTGGAGCACTGGTTCCCGGAGGTGGAGGTGTTTGTGGTGCTTTCCTTACATGTGGGGGCTGACTTGTACACACAGCATGTGCTCCCACCAGGGTGAGGAGCCAGCGGTGAGAGGGTTGACCTGACCGGAGAGCCGGGAGCTGGCACGGGGTATAGCTGGCTGTCCCTGCGCTAAATCCTTTCCCTGCATCGCTGCCGGGGAAATCCCGCTAGATGCTTTTGTTGTACCGGTTTCTTCGACTGTTAGAGCAGATGCCCATTGGGTTCTGAAGCCCTTTCTGCCTGTTTGCCTTTTGTTCACACCTCTCCTTCTCTCTCGCAAGCTGGAAGAGATGGTGGAAGCAGAGGATGCTCTCTCTGAAGCCAATGCCCTCAATAACACCAACGCAGAAGTGTGGGGATATCTCGCCCTCATCTGCCTGCGAGTGAGTGCCCAGCCAGCTGCTCCCCCCGCCAGCCTGGCAGCGCCGGGAGGTTTTATCGGCATCTGCTCGCGAGCCCAAAGAACACATTGTAGACCTCAGTGGTAAAAATAATTTGGGGACCGTGCTCAGATGGCAAAAGCAACGCCCTTTCTCACTGCTTGCTGTCCCCAGACGTGCGTACTCCCCTGGGGAAATGTCCTTTGCGTCAGGCTTTCTCAGAATTCGTTATTTCCCTGGGGGACGTTTCCTCACGAGCTGCTCTTGTGTCGTTTCTCCAGGGAGGCCGGCAGCTGGAGGCAGAGCAGTGCTACAAATACGCCGTCAAGGTTTGTGCCCCCGCACTGCTGCGGGGTTGGCAGGGCAGGGCCTGGCCTTGTCGGTGAGCGGGAAAGAAGCCGGCCCAGAGCGTTCCCGCACCGCGGAGCGTTTTCCCTTTTCACCCGAAATTTAATTTGCGGATGTGGCAGAGGAAATACGGCAGCTGAAGATGCGGCATGGGAAAAGCCGCCCTGCCCGAGCTCCTGCCCTCTGCCCTGCCCTCCCGCCGGTCTCCCAGCTCCCAGCCGGTACCGGCAGAGCGAGGAATTGGCCGTTTGTTCCCTGGAGGGGGGCTCGGGGGGGTATGTGTGTGTGGGCGCCCTTGGCCTTGCCTGACCCCAGCCCCTCGGCCTCCCCCTTTTCCTGCAGCTGGGCCCGAGGAACGACGCGCTGCTGCGGGAGATCCGCGCCGCCCAGCAGCGGCTCGGCTTCGGCGACCCGTCCCGCTGAGCGCCCCGGGGCCGCCCCGCTCCGCATAAACTCCCGCCGCGGCCTCCTTTTCCGCCTCCGCCGCCATGGCCGCGCCGGAAGCCCCGCCCACCCGGGACGGCGGCCGCGGGGGGACGTTGCGAGAGGGCGGGGGCGGAGGGGGGGGTGTGTCACGTGTGACGCGTTATCGTCGCCTCGCCCCACGGGGCGTGGCGGCGAGCGGCGCGCGCGGATTGGCGGCGGCCGCGCGGGACGGTTGAGCCGGCGGCGCGCGCGCCATGGCGGCAGGTAGCGGCGGGGGGGCGCGGGGGTACCGGGGCTGGGGGCGGCACCGGAGCTGAGCACAGAGATAACGGGAGCGCCGCTGGGGCGGGGGGGACTCGCCACCGGGGGGGGGGGGGCGGTGTTCGGGACACGGAGGTAACGGGGGCACCACCGGGGCTCGGAGGAGGGAGGTAACGCGGCCGTCATCGGGGCTCGTGGGGGGCTTGGAGCACGGAGGTACCCGGGGGCGTCACCGGGACAGGAGGACTCGGAGCACGGGGTTATCGGGACCGACACCGTGCTCGGGGGCGACACCGGGGCTGCGGGTACTCGGAGCGCGGGGATAACCGGGTGCCAGCAGGGCAAGGCACCTCGGGACACGGGGTCGTCAATGGGGTCGCCGGTACAGGGGGTAACGGGGGGTGTCCGGGCGGGGGTGCCGTCCCCCCGGCCGATCCCTGTGCCGGTACCGGCAGCCTGGCAGCGCCCATACCTGAACGTCTTCAAGCACTTCCGCGTGGAGGAGTGGAAACGCTCCGCCAAGGAGGGGGACGTGGCCGCGCTCACGGTAACGGTGGCCACCGGCACCGTGGGGCGGGATGGGGGGCACCGGCACACCTCAATCCTCACCCCTTCCCGTGGTTTCGGAAGGACCCCAGGCTGAAGGGAACCGTCTACCGGATCCGGGGCTCCCTCCCCGCCAGCAGCTCCCTGCAGCTGCCCCGGACGGGGACGCAGTCCCTGGGGCTGGTGGGGCGCTACCTCTACCTGCTCTTCAGACCCGTGCCCCGCAAGCACTTCGTCGTCCACCTGGACGTGGCCACCGAGGTACGTGGCGCCGAGCGACCTCGTTAAACCGCCGCCGTTAGCCTGGCGGCCTGATTGAAGGACTCAGGGGCGGCAGCGGTGGTCTTCTGCCCTTGGGGGTGCGGAATTTGGCCGGTCTTTGTTGCTGCTGGTGGGTTACCCCGGGCTGGAGATGGTCTGCGTCCTCGTGGCATCTCTGCTGGGGACGGGGGACGTGGCCGCGCGCTGCCTCCTCTGCAGCGTTTCCCTGCCGAAGCCGCCGGGGTGATTAAAGCTCTGCGTGTGTCTGTCTTCTCAGGAAAACCGGGTGGTTCGCATCTCTTTCTCCAACCTCTTTAAGGAGTTCAAATCCACAGCCACCTGGCTGCAGTTCCCCTTCGTCTGCGGAGCAGCCGAGGGCTCGGCGTGCGACCGCACGGCCAGGCGCGGTGAGGAGCGAGCGCGCGGCGGCGCCGTGGGGACTGCGGTGGCGCGTCGCCGCCGAAATAAATTGCGTTCGGAAGTCGACTCGATGCGTTCGAGGCAGCCAGAGAGTGGTGGTCCTGGGCAGGAGACCCTCGGCAGCTGCAGGGTCGGAGCCGTAGCTCCCGGGAGGAATGTCCCCCCAGTCCCTGTTCTCCCGAGCGGTGGGGTGCGGTGTCGGCCCACGGAGGCGGTGGGGCTGCTTGTCTGTCCTTCCCCGCCCCTGCGCCGCAGTAGCGAGCTGCAAGGGGCGTTTTTCCCATCTCCCACCCTGGCACAGACGAGCCAAGCCTAGTGGGGGGTCTTGCCTGGTAAATGCTTTTTACTTAACCGCGTTAATCTTGCGTCTCCCGCTCTGCGAGGACCAGGGCCCAAGCTCTGCAGCATCTTTTCCCATCTTTCCTTTTGCTGCCTGCCGCTCCCCTCCCCAGATCTCGTGGGAGCAGCCCCGGCTGACACGCGCTGGACCTGCCTGGTGCTTGACCTCCGCTCCATCCTCTCCCTCTACCTCAACCGCCATTACAGCCACCTGAAGAGCGTCAAGCTCTGCTCCAACCTGCTGGTGAAAAACCTCTGCACGAGCGACTTGCTGTTCGACCCGGGTGAGGAGCCGAGACTTTGGGGTGGCCTCTGGTTTTTCTTGGCACTGTTAAGCCAGCCTGGATGGATCCCATGGGGGTTTTGAAAGCCGCTTTGGCAGGCGTGATGCTGGCAGGGCCGTTAGCCCTGGCAGAGCACTTGGTTGCCGTTACCGTAGCAGTGGGATAGGAAGCAGAAAAGGGAAAATACTCGGTGCGATGTTAAGTCTCACGTGCACCGGTGAATACGATCTCCCAAACGCTCTGGAGGAATGTGCCCTCTCGTTTTCCAGCTCTAAAAGTGAATGATGAGAGCAAAGTTAAACATCTTACCAAGGTTAGAAGCTTTTTTTCAGGGGAAAAAAATTAAAGGTGTTACCAAGCCTCATTTCTCCAAGGCCTGTGATTTTATCTGCTGGAAGAGCCTGTGTTTTTTCTGTCTCAGAAACCTTTCAACCTATTTTTCTTTTAATCCATCTGCTCAGTGTGGCAGAGGTACGGTGGTCAAAACCTTTGTTTCTGCCTTTCTTTTTTTGTGCCGGAAATCTGCCTGAACTGACTGGCCCGCTGGAAAGCATCAGTGAGGAGGAAGTTAGAGATTCTACTTTCAGATTCCTGAAGCTTGTTACATCTTGAACACTTTCATGAATTTACAAACAAAGACAAGAGAATGAGAAAAGAGCCTTAACACAAATCACGTGAAACTGATGAATCACTGAATAGAAAACTAAGCGAATCTTGGGCCTGGGGGATTTATAACTTGATACCGAGGGTTTATGCTGTGGGGTCTTTTGTGGAGGTTGAGAATTTCAGGAATATTCCTGTGCAAAGGTGTGTGTGTTTTGTTACAGACCTCGGGGTTGTAATCTTTGTTTTTCAGGTGTCCTCAAAGAGGGAAGCGGGTTGTGCCCGTGTCCCACAGGGGACACGCGATTTCAGCCAGCTCCACGGCCCTTGGAGAGCTCACTCTCTGTATCTCTGTCTCTGCGCTGCCAGGTGTCACCTTCTCCGAGGCCCGGCAAGCCGACCTGGCCTGCCGCGGGGTCGCTCCCATGCCGCGGGAAATGGCTTTCCCGGTGCCGAAGGGAGAGAAATGGCACGACCTCTACGACTACATCAGGTACGGCTGCGCTTGAGCCCACCGTGGCTCCCAGACCTCCCCGTTCCCCGGGGGAAGGCAGGACGGGTAATTTAAGGATCTGGACAAACCTGGCACTCAAGTGGAGACATTTCGGTCACCTCAACTCCAGCATTTAGGTGTCGTTAACACATCTGCCCTGGTCTAAGCTTAATTGCTGATCGGTGATGTTTTGGGGCAGGAAAAAGGCTGTAGAGTGCTCCCATGCCTGGCGTTAACACCAGTCCTCTCTCTCAACACTCTCTTGCTGGGGTTGCTCCCCTGGCGTAAATTCGCAAGCCTGCCTTCTGTCCGCGCTGTTCCTGGGGAGCGCTTCAGCCTCTTGCTAAGGCAAAGGGAAGTCTGACAGGGGCTCCTGAGCTGTGATCGGCCGAAACGCCTCGTTGGGGGGCAGACCTAAGTGTACCTTCCTCAGCTTCGGTGCTGGGCTCCCATCAGTGGTGAGGTTTTTGCCAGAGAACTGTGTCGATCATAAGCTGCTGCTCATCGCAGTCATCGGCTTAGCGGTGTCGCCTAAAGCACACAGTGTCAGGTTAACCCCTGGAAAGTAATGGTGTAGATCAGACCTGGGAGATGCTTTAGTATCCCTGTATTTGGGAGAAGAGGGGGGGAAAACGAAGGAATCTCCTAGGAGACTGTGAAGAGGCAGTGAGTTCTCACGTGAGATTCCTGGGTGCCGGTGTGGCAGCCCGATTACGCGGCGCCTTCCTCTCATTTTGCTCAGGTTCCCGTGCGAGGGGTCCAAGCTGCCGTACGACTCCATCCAGAAGAGCTGTCCCGGTCCTGCGGCAGGTAGGAAGGCTGGGGACAGCAGCCCAGGCTGTGCCACCCCCGGTGGATGCCTTGGGTTTCCGAAAGAGCCCAACCCGCTCTACGTATCACCCAGGTGGCCACGTCTCGGAGGACCCCGTCCGCCAGCCTCTCCAGCCGGTGACGCTCACCAAAGCAGTTCGTGACCGACTGTCCCTCATCCATCAGATAACCAGTCCCAAAGCTGTAAGTGCACCATGGAGGAGGCTGCAACTTCTTCCTTGCTGCCTCCCATGGAGTCTTTCCCCACGTCTCGTCTTTGAGTTCCTTTACTTAGGACAGAGAAGCTGCTTGTTGTCGTTTGCAGCTGATCCAGGCAGGTCAGACCGCTGCTCTGGGCACGGTCTGTTGACCACAGCCCCGCAGTTAACGACTGGATGGTTCTGTCTGGCGTAGCACAGAGCAGAGACAAGATAAATGCCAAGTACCTCGTAATCTCCAGACATCTATCCTCCCTGTCTCAGCTGAGGCAGCAAATAGTTGCGTCTTCAAATTATAGATAGGAATTGAGGACTGGAGACTAAAGAACTTGATCGGGTGCCCTCAGGGAGCAGAGCAGCGTCTGGATCGCTGGGACAGCGGGCAGCTGCCCTCGCCTCTGCTTTCCCCTTCCCTGCTGATGGTGGTGCGGGAGCTGGTGCTCAGACTGGCTTACCAGACAGCACGGTGATGGGCTTTGGGAGAGGGACTGGGGGAAGCCATCCTACTCGCGCTGAGGAGAGGGAAGAAATGAGGAGCGTGACCACTTTGGTGTCCTGAAATGGGAGGCGTGCAGGCTGGCTAGGTGCTTTTAGCCTCCTCTGCTCGCGGGAGACAGGGCAGCTCTTCCAGAGACTGTTCAGGGCTGGATCTTTCCTGAGTTTCTGGTTTGCTGTCTGGAGGAGGTGAGCTGTGCACGGACAACACTCAGAGCGTAGGGAGAGCGGCTGGTTAATGTACCTGGCCAAATTAGGTACCCGCAGGGATGCTCTCCCTCCATGTTGCTCTGTCCTTGGTGGTATCGCTGTGGAGAGTCACTCAGGAGAGACACGGGAGCCTCCCTGTCTCTGCCTTTGCAGTGGGTGGAGGGCTGATCTCTCTGAGGTTTTGCTCTTTCTCAGGTGCCGCGACGGTGTCCTGCAATTACTAAAAGCATCCCTGAGGTTCACCTGACAGCCCCAGGGCCTCCGAGAGCCGTGCCTGCCGTGGACGAGGAGCCAGAAAGGAACCAGAGGCCGCACAGCGTGGGGCACGCGGGGCAGTCACCGGCAGCCAGTGATAGCGGCATCCATGTGTACGCTCACCAGACGAGCGAACGAGCCATCCCAGCCGTCCATGCCGGCTCGGAGGAGGTGGGTGAAGCGCTGAGGGATCACAGCAGCCCAAGGGTGGCTTCGGGACACTGACGGCTGATGTTTGTGAGCCCAGCAGAAGCAGCGGAGGGAACGCAGGCTTCAGGCTGGAGTTTCAGTTAGTCTTATGGAGTCCTTGAGTTAGTTTTTCTGACTAGCAGTTCTTCTTGCCACCAGTATCTTACTTGCCTCGAGGGAGCCTGCGTTTGAATGCGCTGACCTTAAGCCAATACTGTATGTTCACTAACTTGCCCAGAGCATGTAGAGGAAGGGCCCTGCGCCAGGCGTGCTGACTGGCAGGAGAGCCTCTGCCTGCAGGGTAAGGGGACAGCCCTGCCCGCAGCAGCAGCCGGCTCTGGGCAACACCAGGGCGCTGGGAAGGGCTGGCTGTAGCTGCCTAACTCTGGGAAATCCCAGCTCCTCCTTCCTTCCTTCCTTCCAGATTTGCCTTCTGCCAGGCTAAATACTTAAATGCCATCCCCGCTAACGGGAGAGAACCCAAGGCTTTAGAGACGGGGACGGACGGGCCGCGTGGGCAGAGGAGCTCAGTCCGGCCCTAAGTGCAATGATGTTGTCTGTTGGTTTGCTTTTTTTTTTTTTCCCCAGAGGCTCTTACCAGATCCCATCCTGAAGCTGAGAATGATTATTGGCTTTGGAGGCTGTAGCACCAAATGGGTCAGTAGCTCGGATGGTTTGGGGACTTTATGTGTAATCACAGATTGATTTATTTTATTTTTTTTTTTCGGAGGCATGAAAGGCAGCTGAGGGCACTTTTTGATGGGGAAAATGTCCCCAGAGCAGATGGGCACGAGCTTATGTTTGTGCATGGGTCTTCTGCTGTTACGATGGTGAATTGGAAATTGGGGGGGCCTTTTAGCCCCGCACGGCTTCTGCATTTGAACACATGAAAATTAGAGCTGCTCTGTAGGAGTCTGGAAAGGAAGGGCTGTGTTTTGGATTGTTTCCATGGAGTACTTTGCCTTCCAAGAGCCCAGTTTGTGGTCTGTGTTAGAGGAAAGAAAGGGTCATTTTGGTTCAGCCAGTTCAAGGCTCTGCCAACAACAAGATTCCTTGTATCTCCTGTTCATGTAGTAGACACGACTGGTACAGTAAATCCACTGAATTAAGTAGGATGTTGACTGGGCTCTTAGTTTTCCTTTGTGAGTTAGAAGAGAACTTGTATGAAAGAGCATCCTCTCACCTGCACATATGCAGCAGGTCTCCTGTTGAAGAAAGCTCTGCAGGTCCAGCCTAGGACCTGGGGCACCTCTGGAGGGTCTGCAGCCCTCTCATTCTTGTCTCGGTCGTTCAGGCGCTGTGGACTCAAGACAACGCTGCGGTGGTCTACCCCTGCCACGCTGTTATAGTGACCCTGCAGATCCAGACCGGAGAGCAGAGGTTCTTCATTGGACACACGGATAAGGTGAGCGTAACTCTCTTCGCGCAGCCGTACAGCAACTCTGTCCTCGTACCCCAGATGGACCCCTGGTCCCAGCTCTCCTCCAGAGCCTCTAACCTGGTGCGTCCCGCAGGTATCGGCGCTGGCCTTCAACGGGAACAGCACCTTGCTGGCTTCCGCGCAGGCTGGTCCCCTGAGCGTGGTGCGGCTCTGGGACTTCCCCACGGGCAGCTGCCTCTCGGTGTTTAAAACCCACGTCCGCTCCCTCTTGTCCCTGAGGTGGGTTTCGGCCTGGGTGCGGGGATGCATGCCGGTGGGCTGAGCGTGGCAGCGTTTCTGTGCTGTTAGCGCGTGATAAACCAGGGGTGAATCATAGCTCTCCTTCAGCTGCCTGGGTTTATCACCAAGACGGGCCGGCGGCTGGCCCGCAACAGCCGATACACTGCCAGCTCCCTCCTGAGCTTATCTCTCAGGTCTTGCTGTCTCCCCGTACCCTGAACTTGTCTCCTTTTATTCGCCGCCGAGACGCGCTCGCGGGTACAAGGAGCTGTACGTCACCACTTCTCCTTGCAGCTTTTCCTACAGCGGAGCCGTTCTGTGTGGCGTCGGAAAGGATAGGCACGGCAAAACGGTGAGGACTGAAACTTGATTTTGGGAGGTTTCCCTGCCCTGCGAACAACATTACGTAGTTATTTTGCGGGCAGACCTCTGGGCTTTCCCAGACACATTCTTCACTGTGGTCAGAGGGAGATCCCTTTCTCATTAACTGCTTAGAAAATACTTCCCTTCTACCCGACGCTTGTGAGCGTTCGCGCGCACGATCCTTGGCTGCAAGCGAACAAATCCTTTCGGAAGCAGCCCGAGAGACCTGCTCGGATTGAGCTTTGGGGCTGTTTCTGTCCCTGCTGCGGTCCCTGCCGGGACGACAAAGGCGGCTGTGTGATTCTGCCTGCGTCCTGTGGGGATCGCCGCAGGCTCACGCACGGCGTTGCTGCCGCCCGCCTCCGCAGCCGTTCTGGCCCACCGGGCTGAGGGTGACGTGTGTTTGTGTGGTATCTTGAGCTGGAAGGCTTGCAAGCACGTGGTGGAGGAATGGGAATTGAAATGGGAGGTTCAGCACTGACTAGAGCCCAAAAAAACCCTTTTTTTATAGCATTTAGGGCAAGACACGAGGTTTAATCTTTCCGTTCTGAGCATCGCAGGCATCGCTGCTGGAAGGGATGCTGGGTGCTGATGCCACCCACTGATGTAGCTAGGGGATGACGCAGATCCCACGTGTAGCAGTCAAAAATAAAATTGTTTCGCGGGACTGGGGGTTTTGTTTTATCAGTGGCACTGTTTTCATCCACTGATCCCTTATTGACAACCACCAGCAATTAGCTGTGCCATCGTTAACTGCGTAATGCCTGCAGGGAAAAACAAACAGCGCTCTGTCTTCTGGCACCCTGCAGCGGGCCGTGAGCTGGGTGGGAGCTGGGGAGGGGGGATCAATAGGGCGAAAGCAGGATGGGAGGACTGGGGGTGCTGGGGGCCTGGCCAGGAGCACCTCTCCCAGGAGGATGCCCCAGCCTCCGAGGTGACGCTGGGTCTGGTTTTTAACACCGTTCTGAAACGCAGAGCGTCAAATCACCTGTATTTCTTCACCCACCTTCCCTTTTCCTTCAGGGAAAAGGTTGGATTCTCTTGCCCCTCGTGATGGGCACCATGAGCACACAAACCTGCACGGGAGCAAAGTGCCAGTGGACCTCTCGTGGACCGGCTCAGCCCTGGTACAGCTCCTAAATCTCAGCAGGCAGAGTTCCCACTCCTCTGTCGATTTTCTTTCCAAGTCCGAGCCCTGTTGCCAGGCAGCCCTGGGATTTAGAACCTATAATTATGGTTGCCAGACGAGTATATTGCCATGAAGCTTTGCAAAGCTGCCGGACTGTCTTAAACCCTCTGTGCGAGGGAATTTTTTCCCCCGCCCCTGCTTCAGTTCTGTTATCGATACTCTGTGCCCAGCTCCGGAGCAGGCTCCCGTATGTGCAGCTGGTCAGCTGCTGTGGCGAAAAGCACTTTTGCTGCCAAGGTTTCCCTGTTTGAGCAGCTCTGCTGTCATGTTTTCTCACTTCAGATGGTGGTGGTGTGGAATGCCGCTCAGGTGACCCACGGTGGAGAGGTGGCCGTGCTGGCCAAAGCACACACAGACGTGGACATCCAGGCCTTGAAGATTGCTTTTTTTGATGATACCAGGTAGCGTGCAAAGAAAATAAATCAAAAGCATGGGTTCTGGCGTGGCTGCAGGGGGGAATCGTGGTTCTGTGGCCATCCGGTTGCCGCCATTCCCGTTCTTGGTCTTCGCTGTCAGCTGGTGGCCCTTGGGGCACTGACTTTTCACCGGGGGCTTGGAGACTCCTGCCCTGGTCCTCACGCGGTCTCTCCTGGGACAGGATGGTGTCGTGCGGCCGGGACAACGTCAGGCTGTGGCGAGTGCGGAGCGGAGCGTTGCGCTCGTGTCCTGTCAACTTGGGCGAGTACCATGCCCTGGAGTTCACCGACCTGGCCTTCGAGGAGGGGCACGCGGCCGAGCGGGAGCCGGAGGACCGCACGCTGTAAGGGGCTGCTGGGCTGCACCGTCACCCATCCTCGGGGCAGCCTGCCGGGAGGGAGCCCTGTGGCTCTTGGCTGCCGTTAGCATCCTCCTCCCGCCTCCTCTGAGGGCCCACAGCTTTTTGCTTGGGTTTTCCCTGCAAAATACAGGTGCTTCCCGGAGCTGGGAGGGCCTCTCCCTCTTCAGCATGCTGCCCTTCGCAAAAGAGGTTCAGCTGCCTGCAGAATAGCCCAAGAAATACATCTTTCCTCTTGCCATACTGATGTTTTGCCATATTTACTGAATCTTTCCCCAACCTGAGGCTTGTGGTTAGCTTTCTGTTGGCAGCGGGGGGAGTGTGGTACGCAGCTTCTTGCATATAGACAGATACACGCTTTTTTTGGTCATTTTGTTTTAATCATCAGAGCCAGACCTTTGTTGCTGCCACACACTGTTCCATAAAGGCAGAGCTGTCGGTTCCGCTGGCCCTGCCTTCCCCCGGGCTGTGTCCTGTGGCAGACAGAGGTTCCTTTCTGAAATCTATGCCGAGCTTTTAGCTCTTTTGCTAATTAACATTTCAAAGGGATGGGAAATAAAATAGGAAGCTCTGACTTGGTTGTAGATTTGGAGGGTGGCGTGCGGAAAGGTGCCCTCGGACGCCTCGTTGACCTGTTAGGTTACTGTGAACCAGAACCGCTTTCCATCAGGCGAACGGTTTAACGGGTAAACCAAGCTGGGTTTTTACTAAACCACGCTGGCACGGTTCCTCATAACCCTGGGGTGCCAGAGCAGGGCTCTCTCTCCTCGACAGCTTTGTCTGCAGCAAGAGCGGCCACGTCCTGGAGGTGGACTACAAGAACGTCTGCATGAGGAGCGCGCGGCGGCTCCTGCCCGCACAGCCCCGGGGCTGCCGGCGGCAGGACGAGGCGGGCAGCGGCGCAGGTAGGAGTATCTGCAGGCAGGAGAGGAGGGGGCCAGCCAGGGAGCACCTCGACCATTGTGGGGGTCAGAAATGAATTCAAACCAATCTCTGGTAAAATAAACCAGCCATTTACCAGCTAAGGATTATTTTGGGTTGATTAGATCATTGCTAGCTATTTGTCTCTTAAGTACGGCAAATAATCTTCCTTAGTACAGCAAAGTGTCATTTTAAGAAAGAATTTTAGCGTTTTAAATGCTGATTGCACTTTCAGAGAAACACTACTTTTAGAAACATTGAACAAGGTCTTAATCTGCTGATGGGAATCTTAATGTAGAGATGGAAAAAGAGCTAAGCAGACCAACCAAAAAGATGAATTTGGGGATTTTTTTCATTATTCAGCCTGCGCAGAGTGTTTGGGAAATCTTTGTTGCTGTATACTAAGTACAACAGCTTTGACCTCTTCCATTAATTTTAACAGCAGGAAGAATTCGTTTTCAAGCGTGATCACTCTGATACCGTAAAACTTAGTGCATAGTTTGCTGTGGCAAATTGAGCTAATTAATCTAGAGCATGGCCCTTTGAGAGGTATGTAACTCCGGTTCTCACTTCATGTGTGAGAAAACGCCCGAGAGGAGATGAAACGATGTCCTTGGGTGTCCTCCCAGTAGCAGTGCTGGCTCATGCCAGTGCTTTGACCAACGGACTTTATACCTGAATCAAAAAATCCAAGTTTCTGTAGCTCTGTATTCTCTCTCCCTCCTCACTACACTGCAGAGAGGATTTGAGACACGGAAATGTATCTTGGGCAGTTAACCTAGGATATCCCTTGCTGCCAGATCCTGTTCAAGGCAAAAATATGGCAGGGTTTAACAAGCGGTAAGAATTTTCTGCGCCTGGCGAGAGTTGCACGATGGTAAAAGAGGGGTGCTGGAAAGGGACGGGGACTGAACGTGTTTTGAGTCCTGAGAAGGGCTAGGTGAGACTCATCAGCCTGGGCTGTCAGTCACCGTGGGATTCCTGGCTGCTGCTTCTGAGACTTCAGCCGCTGGTGCGGGTGGACCGTTGGACTTGGCTCTTGGACAGGGCAACCAGTTTGAGTTTTCTTGTTTCAAGTGTAGAAGACAGTATTGTTTTTGGGGTTTTCAGGCCCTGGGATCGCTATAAACAGTATTAGCATCTCCTCAACCTTCTGTGCCACGGGTTCAGAAGATGGCTACCTGCGGCTGTGGCCACTGGACTTCTCAGCCGTTGTCTTGGAGGCAGGTGAGTAGAGCTGGGGCCGGTGCTTCTGAGAGCCACATCTCCATCAGCCTGCTGCTGTGAAGCCAAAGCTTCACTGCCATGTCTCCTACAGCAATTCTCATGACCAAGGGCATCTTTTATGCCTGCTGTCTCCGGGGCTGGCTGGCTTGGAAGTCTTTTACTTCAACAGCAATTATTCACGTTCATTCTTGTAACTCGCAGGAGAAAGGCAGGGTCTCCTGGGTGAGAGCAGGCACTCCGTCTTGATTTCTGTGCCCTTGTACGCATGGCTCTTCTGTCTGTGAAAAATCAGGGGAGAAGTTGCGCAGTTCTTCATTCTTTTTGAACGAACCACCATAACAGCAGAGCCCGGGGACTTCTAGAAAGGGCAGAGAGTAATTTGTCACTGAACTCAAACCTGCAAGCATTCAGTCCTGAGGCCATGTGGGATGCTCATTCCTGTGTACATTACTTTCCTACATCTGAATCTGGTTCAGCAGCTGTGCTCCAGCTGCTGCCGCTCCTTTTCCAGGGGGGTTTGCCGACTCCTGTGTCTTTCCCCAGAGCACGAGGCTCCGGTGAGTTCTGCCTGCATCAGCCCAGACAGCCGCAAAGTCTTGTGCACAACCACTGCTGGGAATCTGGGCTACCTGGATATCCAGTCCCGGGACTATAACACCCTCATGCGCTCTCACGAGGACTCCGTTTTGGCCTTCTCAGTGGAGGGGATTTGGAAGCAGATGGCAACGGTGTCTCGGGACAATACCATCCGAGTCTGGGACCTCGTCTCCATGCAGCAGGTGAGACGAGAGTCAGTAGGTGTCTTGCATTTATTAATAGTCTGCCTAGTCTCTGTTTAGTCTAGTTATCAAAGCTCCACAGTTCAAGATCGCTTAAATATCCTCCCTGAAGCATGGGGGGTACCGTGGGCAAGAAATCCTTCTGGCGTGTGGAGCTCTGAGAGTTTTAGCTTAACGCGTAATTTGGCCTTAGCTTCTGAAGGTTACTGTTAAACAAAAACATTTTCTTTTTCTCCATCTTTTGAATATTGCTTTTTAACGTAAAACGTAATACCCAAGGGCTTTATCTTAAATGCCCAAGGACCCAGGACTTCACTGGGCTTTTAGGTCCATCCAGGCTGGAGGAGATTTCTGTTGTGGGGGGCACTCAAGGTGGAGGTCTGAGGCTGTTTTGGTGTTAGGTTCGGCTGCCGGGTACAGCTTTATCCAGCTTTATGCCTGCAGCGTGTCTCTTCCCCGCAGCTCTACGACTTCACAGCTGCAGAGGAAATGCCGTGTGCTGTGGCCTTTCACCCTACCCAGCAGATCCTGGCCTGCGGCTTTGACAGTGGGACGGTGCGGACCTTCAGCTTGGCTGCCTCCGATCTGCTGGTGGAGCACAAGTAAGCGCTTGCAGTGGGAGCTGCGCTGCGGCAGGTACGGGTCTGACAGTGGGTATCCTGGCAAGAGCCACAGCGATAATTGTGGAGGTGGGAAAAGTGCTTTTCTTGAGCTCTGCAACCCTCACGTCCCAGCTGAGCGTCTTTCAGGCAGAGACAGCCTGCTGTGCTGAGGCTCTGGGTGGTAAAAGAGGCTATGAGGGCTTTCTTTAGGACTTCCCGGTGGGCAGTTGGCCAACAGTAGGAAAAGGCTTGTCCTAGAGAGCAGCTGAACGGGGAGCCCTTGCGAGCCTCGGCGTGGGAAGCGGCGGATGCTCTAAAGGGAGAGGGAGCGTGTCCCATCCAGGGACCGGTGGACTGCTGCGCTTGCTGCTCGGTTTTCCAGAAAGTTGGAGTGTTGATTGTCCTGGGCTGCTACAGGCATGAGCACTGTGGGGTCCTCTGCCTGCTTCCCTGGCTTCTTCACGTTGCTACTGCTTTCTGGCGTTTTGTTTGTTTCTTCTCCTCCCCTTTTTCATGTTTTCTGCCTTCTTTCAGGCAGCACCGCACTGTGATCACTGGCCTGACCTTCTCTCCAGATGGCAATTTCATGTTCAGCTCCTGCTTGCAGGGAACTCTGGCTCTTTACAGCTGTATGGCGCAGAAAAGCCACGTCCTGAGAGTCCTGGGTAAGACTCTGGGGTTCTGCATTGCCTTTCTTCTTGGTTTCTGGTAGCACCAAAGCCCAACCAGACTCAGCCTACTCAGAGGGATATTTTCTGATGAACCTTCTGAGCTGTGTCATTTGGGTTTATACTGTAAATGTGTGAGCAAACCCTAATATGTATTTCAAGGAGAGCAGAACAAAGTCAAAGGAATAAAATTGATTTCAGTGTATAGACATATATACTATAAACATGTGCCAACCCTTCCCTACCAGTCCTGCTTCAAAAGCTCTCAGCTTGCTTGGTGTTAGGATCTTGTGAATGGGCTGGAATCACAGAGACCGGGTTCAACAGTGCATTGCACAGAAACAACGCAAGTGCAGAGTCTTCCTACTTATTTGTGCCAAAACCTTGACTCTTTCCATTCTGTGGTTATGCAGTTTAATTTGTTTAAACTGGATGGTTTCCCTGATCCTGCCTGCAGCAGGATTTTGAAATGTTTTTTCAGTTTTGAAACGTTAACGTCATGTTTAATGTATGCTTTTGAAATGAGCTGTGGCAGCACAAGCTTGGGCAGGGAAAGGGAGCTCTGTTATGCAATATTGTACAAAGAGGAGGATCCTGCCCCAAGAAATGTGCAGTTGAAGCAGTGGAGAAGGAATAAGGGCTCAGAGAGATCAGGGAATTTATCCAAAATCACCCAAGTTTGGTGTCAGCGCTGCAGCTGGACCTTGACGTTTTCACAGAATCATTATTATTAAGGTTGGAAAAGACCTTTAAGATCATCAAGTCCAACCATCAACCCAACACCCCCATGCCCACTAAACCATGTCCTGAAGTGCCACGTCCACACATTTTTTGAACACCTCCAGTGATGGTGACTCCACCACCTCCCTGGGCAGCCTGTTCCAATGCTTGACCACTCTCTCGGTGAAGAAATTTTTCCTAATATCCAATCTAAACCTCCCCTGGCGCAACTTGAGGCCATTTCCTCTCATCCTATTGCTGGTTACTTGGGAGAAGAGACCAATCCCCACCTCACCACAACCCCCTTTCAGGTAGTTGTAGAGAGCGATGAGGGCTCCCCTCAGCCTCCTCTTCTCCAGACTGAACACCCCCAGTTCCCTCAGACGCTCCTCATCAGCCTTGTGCTCCAGACGCCTCCCCAGCTCCGTTGCCCTTCTCTGGACACGCTTCAGCAACTCAACATCCTTCAATATTTTGACTCTGTTCTGAACCAGTGTTCACTGCCCAGCCATGTTCCAGGGACAGAACAGTGGAATTTTGCTAGTGGAATAAATACAGAGAATTGCTCTGATTTCTGTGATTTTTTTTTTTTTTTTTTTAGTCCTTTGGGTCTACCTGCCCACCTGACTGACCTCAGCATGGCGGGGTTTGGCACTGACTTCATTCTGCGCGGTGTTCAGACACCCAGGCTGCAGCTGAGATCTCGCATCCATAGCTCCTTGTCACAGCTTCTTGTAACATTAAAAAATAAACACTAAAATCAGTTTTATTCCTTTCACTTTTTTCTGCTGTCCTTTGAAAACACCGCGCGTTCAGTCAGGTGACAAGCCCTGTATCTAGACCTTGTCTTGGAGGTGGTTCACTGCACGCGCTGGGTGTTGCAGGTAAAATTTGTAGCATTTTCTGCAACAGAGGTTGCTGCTTTCTCAAGCCAGAACATTAACCCCAGGCTGATTCAGAGGCAGGAGAAGCTGCAGCTACTGGTCAGCAGCACCATCGCAGAGCGAGCTGGCTGCAGCGTGGGCTTTGCTCCTGTCTTCATGCTCTCTCTTGCTGTGGCCCTCAGGCAATGTGGTGGCCCGGGATGCTGGGAGTGGTCCGGATGCTTTGGTGGTCAGCGGGGACAGCCATCTCTTGGCCTTCGTGGGTCCCTCCAAGTACGTCGTGACCGTGATGGAGGCCTGCTCTCTAGATGAGGTACCCAGCAGGCTCCCCTCGTTCCTGGGGGAGTGTGGGGAGGGGAGCATATGCTGCAGGGCAAATTCCTGTAGGCTGCATCATATGAGATGGACCAAGCGCCTTGGGCAGCAGCAGTGTTGGAGAGGGCCCTTCCCTGCACAGCAAACCCTTGCTCAGGGTGCTTACAATGAGGTTTGTTTTCCATTCTGTGAGCAAAGTTAAGGTTTCTTCTCCTCCGGCTTCAGTCCCCTCTAGAAAGATAATTTGAAGAACTCTTGTGTAGACTGTCAGCTCCGCTTCCTTGTTGTGAGCTGCTCTCCTGGGCAGCAGCGACATTGCCTGGACCCTGCAGCCCCTCATTCGGTGGGAAGGAAAGGGTGTGGGGGACTCCGTAGCCTCGGGTTAGGAGAGCCACAAGAGCAATCCTGAGGCTTCTGCGGTATTTGCTCCGGAACGTTTGTTCAGTAGCTCCTTGTTTCACAGCTGCTGAGGGTGGACATCAGCATCCTCAATTTAAACAGCACGGCCTTGGACTCTGCAGTGAGAGTTTGCTTTGCTCCGGCGCCTCGAGGCGAGCTCCTGGTGTCCACTTCTTCCAATAAAATCCTTATGCTTGATGCAAAAACGGGACGACTGGTGCGAGAGGTAGGACGCTATGAAATTCTTGCCTCACTTGGGGCACTTCATGTCACTGTAGGGGGCTAAATGAGTTCACAGGCTTCAAAGAAACACGTGAGTGGCAATGTAGCTATCCTGGTGTGGTCGTGCTCAGGGTGAGCCTGAGCCTGTTCTTGTTTTCCGTGCTGTCACACTCCCGTTGCCTTGCTGAAGCATAAGAAACGATATGAAGTAGCTCAGCTAATGCTGCTGGTGCCATTTCTTGTCCTCAGGTGTCTCCCGTGCACAAGCTGTCCTGCTCTTCCTTGGTGCTGAGCAAGGATGGCAGGTACCTGCTCACTGCTGGTGACAAAGTTATCAAAGTGTGGGACTATCAGATGCGCTTCGATATCAACTTTCAGGTACTGCCCACAAAGGGAGGGAAAAGGGGCTTGGTGTTGCACTTCTGAATCCCTGGAGAAAAGAGCAGCAAATGCCTCGGTGTGACTTGGCCCAGTGTCCCCGGTTTGCCCAGCAGCTGAGAAATGCAGCCTCATTCCACACTGTAATAAAGCCCAGCACTGGGCACGGGCTGGGGCTGCCAAAGCTCCGCGTGTAGTGAGACCCTCTGTGAAGGACAGAGGTAGGTGTTACCTCTGTGCTAGAGCCACCCAGAGAAGAAAACGGCTTGCCCAGGCTTTCAGAAGTATTACAAGATAGGATAAGACCTTGGGGAGGTTCAGTTTCTGCCTGATCAGTATGTTGAAGGTCAACCCTAGGTTGATCATCCCTAGGTCTGAGCACTGTAGGTGTGGTGCTGGCCTCTGAGAAGACCTTCTGCTGAGGCGTGTAGACACTGGCTGTGGAGGGCAGGGAGTGGAGTAACCACCATCCTGATAGGACAGGCCTGGTGATGGAGAAGTTCAGGGTGTGCTCTTTCCCAGGTATACATAGGTCACTCGGAGCCAGTGCGCCAGGTGGCCTTCACCCCAGACCAACAGCACGTCGTCAGCGTTGGAGATGCCATCTTCCTCTGGGATTTCCTAGCTCTGCCTGCTGAGAGGTCACCCCCAGCCGGGTAAGTGCACAGTGCTGGGCAGAGCCTTCCCCTGCTTCCCGTCACTTCCCCTGCCCCATCCCGTCTTGGTGTAACGCTGGTCTCCTTGCCTTGCCAGGGCTCGTTCCTCCGAGTCCGCTCTGCTGCCGGGAGCAGGTGAGTTTGCCTCCTCCCGTGAGTTGCACTGAGGTTGGCAGCTCTTCCACAGCTGCTCTTCAAGGCAGAGGGTAGGGGTTGGGCTTTTTGGTTCCTTCCCTGAGGGAGTCAGATAGCTGAGGGGCTAACCACCTAATTAGCCCCAAAGGACAGTCTTCAATTAACGAACACCTCTCAGTGGGAGCCTGCTGAGGAGGGGGTGTTCTGAGCAGAGCCGCTCTGGGTTTTCTGGTAGGTCTTTAAGCTTTTGCCTTCTGTCTTTCCCTGCCTCCATCTCCTCTGCCTTCTTTTTCCCTGCTGTCATTGTCCCACTCTCTCTCTGTCCCTCTCTTTTTTGAAGTACAGAGAAGTGGCTTCTCCACTGGAGAAGCTGGAGAAATGAGCTTGAAGGTATTGCCATTGATCAACCCAGGAGGATGAGAGGATCGAAGGGATGAAGGAAATCACACAAACCCTTTTCTTTTCGCAGAAGGGAGCTCTGAGAAGCTAAAGGATGCCTCTGAGACACCTCGGCAGACAGCGCCTCTTCCATTGTTGTCCTTGCCACCGTGTTTGGATGTCAGCTCTGTCCACCAAGCAGGATGTCAAAGTAAGAGGAACTGCTTGCAGGAAAGGGGAAAATTAATCTTGTTTTAGGAAAAACTCCTTGCCTAGTTCAGCAGCATCCTTGGAGTCATCCCTGCCCGTGAGCCCTTTCCTGCAGACTGACAGACCAGCCTGCACTTTCCTTCCCCTAAGCTGGACAAGGCCAGCCAGAGGTGTCAGGGTTCAGCACCGCGTTATCCTCTGCTCTCCTCCATACACTAAGCTGCTGACACAGCCTCTCTGAGTGCTGTAGTAAACACCTTGTTGGACGTACCCAGAAGGAAATGTCTGCTTTGCCCTCCACCCTAACAGATGGACTGTTACACAGAGCAGGAGAATGACACCACCAGAAATCAAAGGGTCAGTCACACATGAAGCGGTCCTGAAGGACGTGGATGGCGCTTTCCTCCCACTAATTTTCCTCTTCAGGTATTTTCTCCGAGTCGGACAAAGAGGAGGAAGCGGGTCCGCCAGGCAGCAGCAGGGTGGTGGCGAACGGAGACAAAGATGCCTCGGTCCTTGTGGTGGAGTCGGTCAGGAATGAGGAGCTTATTGTGAGGCCCAAAGTGAGGCAGGAGAGCTTGAAGTCTCCTGGACAATCATCGAACGGTAAATCGGGGGTATTCCCATCTTGTACAGCTCCTTAGGGGCGCGACGTGCGCAGGCCTGCGTGGCAGTTTGGTCTATCCCTGAAAAATAAAGAAAGATCGTTATTAACAGGGTACAAATAGACCCGGACATGTGCTCCGAGTTGTGAGATGAAGGGCAGCAACATGTGAGATGAAGGGCAGCTAACTTCCTTTAGCGAGGGAAGTCAGTACTGAGGGAAACTCATGCTGGTCCCCGGAGACTGCTTGTTCTTCTGGCTCTTTCCATGCTGCTGCACACCAGAAGCCCCTCTTCAGCTTGGAGCCAATATCATCTCTAAGTGGCACGTTCTATTAAACCAAACTGAAATTAAAGCTCCCAACGTCTCTATTAATAGACGCACAGCCTCAAAGCTGCAGCAGTTCGTGGCGAGCTGCCAGAAGCAGGCAGCTGCCAGCACTCAGCCCCAGGCAGGACTTGTTGGAAAGCTTCACCATAAAACTGTACCTCCACTGCTCTCGTTAAAGACTTCTTTCTAGCTGTGTGGCTCCTGCGTTTGGCAGCGATGCCCAGGGCACGCAGTGTGGATGCCCTTAGGCTGTCTGTAGTGTGGTGTGGCTGAGCGGGATGATGGGGGAGAGATGGGTGTTCCTCCTTTCCTCCTGGAAAGCTGGTGTTTTTCCTACAGCCAGTCGCGTAGGAGCACGTGTGATGCTGCGGTCTGATTTTTGCCTCACGTGCGCGTGTGTATATGCACGCATGCACATACACAGCATCTGAACGGACAGCAAGCCACAGCCTAGCTGCTGCTCCCGAACTGTTCCCAAGAGCAGCATCCCATAGGTACTGTTTTCTTCTTTGTGTGGCAGAACCCAGAAAGGAGACCAAAAGTCCCAAGTCCCAGTGCTCCATCCGCCCAGATTCCTACCGGCATTTCACTCCTCGCTTTAAGGCGTCGGTGCTCCCCCAGGTGAGAGTTGTGCCAGGGCTGGTTCCCTGGGGCAGGTGATAAACAGGCATTTTGGGGCTGTGGTAGGTAAGTTTTCCAAATCGTTTCCATTTTCTTCTCTGCTTGAAAGCAATTTGTGAAATATACCCCCTGGGCCTGACGTTCAATTAGAAACCCTTAACGCTAGTCCCCCTCTCTTGTCTACGTGCAGCTCTTTCCAGGCTAGTACAAAGTCAGTTGTGATCAACTCTTTTTCTGTTCAGCAAATCTGCATACATTTTTATTCAAAAGAAATGGAAATGGCATGTGCTGTTGAAAGTGAAAGACGAGCGAGCAATGGAGTGATTCATCACGCACCCATATTTGCGAGCAGATGCGTTGGCAGAGCAGGCTGGGGAAGGCAATCCGTCAAGCATAGTGAAGATAGTCAAGGCACAGCTCTCGGTCTGTTAACAAACACGGCAATAACAAAACAAAAACTTAATTCAACCTTTCCTAAGCTCTGCTGTTCGTGGTGCTGGGAGAAAAGCTACATTCAGCTTGCACCCTCAATTCTCTCTTCTGTCCCTCCACCTGGTAGCGTTTTTCCTCCGCGGCACTGTCTTCCTTTTGAAACATCTACATCCCCAAGTCAGCAAATCCCATTGAACTCTTTCCCAGCAGGATTAGCAGCTGCTCATCGGCTGGGCACTCACTGCCAGCCTGTTTTGTGCCCCATCTGAAAGCTTCTGTGCCTGGTTTTGCTGGTGCGGTTTCTCTTTTGTATATATAAGTGTGCACTTTGGTATTCATCCGTCGACACGTTGAACTTGAATTGTGTCAATATTGGCATGATTTGCATGTTTTGTGCGTGAGTACGCGTGTGTGCTTGCACACACGCTTTTTCTTACGAGGATGTTGAATGTACCTGACCGGGCCATCCTTCTAGAGCTTGTTTTAAGCCAGTGTCTATTTTTCTTGCAGAGTTTCTTGTCTCCTCCAGCTGGCAGTGAGGTCTTGAAGCTGAAAGCAGTGATCGGCTACAACGGGAATGGCAGAGGGAATATGGTGTGGAACCCAGACACAGGTACACCAGGAAGGCTCTGGAGGGGTGGGAGGGGTGTACTGAACCAAGTTTATGATCTTGTAGCTGTTGGGTTGCGATCTTTGCTTTAACATAGGGGTTCTTTGTGTTGGTAAAATCCAGTAACCCTCCTTTGCTATTGGCAAGCGTTATTTGATACGGGCAGACTCGGGCTTCAGTTGTGGAGTGGGTAGAGCAGAAGGGAGGGCTCTCGCAAAAGCCATCTTGACTCCTTTCTCCAGGCTGGAGTGGTGCCGAACAGCTTTGCTTTGCTCAGGTTCGGGGACGAGAGGTTTGTCCTTAACTCCACTCTCACCTGCTTACAGGCTGTGTAGAAGAGTCAGCTTTTACATTTTACTGAAAAAAAGAATTTTCCTGAATCACACTGTAGGTTGTAGTGGGTGCTGTATGTGAAGCCTTTACATGAAAACATCCCATCTGCTCCTCCTCTGCTAGGCTTCTTCGCCTACACCTGTGGCTGCGTCATCGTGGTTGAAGACCTGCACTCAGGATCACAGAATCACTGGCTTGGCCATGCAGAGGAGATCTCCACGCTCGCCATCAGCCACGACGCCCAGGTCGGAGAGGCTTCTGCTGCCCTGGGCTGGGTTTTGTCTGTGTTGCTTTGGGCTAAAGGAATGTCACAGGCTAAAATCCCATTTATCCATTCCTCCTTCTGCCTGCTGCATGGAGACCTGGGGTTATGGAAATAAAACAAATGTTCTTGGAGCCTAGCTATCCATTGTGCTGGCTCAGTGTGACAGTAAAGGCTGCTCCCTTCCTCTGGGTGATGCTAGCATTCCCTCCTGCCGTCAGCTGGTGGTTGTTCTCACAGAATTTCTCATTTGCCAGCCACCTCACTTTAATTTACTAGCAGCTGCTAAGCCTAACTAACTAATGAAGTGTTCCCTAATTATTTACCAACGTCTCAGTGACAATGGATTGTTCTCTTAGGTTCTTGCCTCTGCCTCGGGAAAGAGGAATGGAGACTCCCATTGTCAGATCTGCATCTGGAATGTCCAGGACGGGGTTTGCACAGCAAGTCTCTTCCACCATGAGACCCAAGTACAAGCCATGGCGTTCTCTCGGGACGACAGGTTCCTCGTTACCCTGGGTGAGTATACCTGTAACACCAGGCGTAGGTGCAGGGGTACACCCTAGAGTAGACAGCTCACGGGAGGAAGATGTGTAATACCTGCAGGATGTGTTCCCAGCTCGTGGGTATGAAGCTGTTGCTTGGTAGCGTCGGGACAGTGGATAATGCAGCATGTAAAACTGGAAGAGATCTCGGGTCTTCTGGGGAGTGACTGCCTGCAGAGGTTGTCTTTGCTGCTGGGCATGCTCCCAGGGCACTGTCGGCCGCGTTTCGAGGGGACGCAGACCCCGTGCGTCTCAGCCACGGGCATGAATGCTGGGCTCCCCCGGTTCCCCTTTCTTTCTCATTGCCCCAGTGAGTTCTTTCTCATTGCCCCAGCTAGCTCCTGTTTCTTGAAGTTGCAGCTTGCTTCTTCTGGCTCACTAGTGCTTTTTAAGCCCATGTAAATAGTTTGCAGTTACTATATATAGTATCCAAAGGGAAACGCCTTCTTCTGGACTTCTTATTGCTGCTTAGGAGGAATTGCATAGAAGTAGCCGGGCTTCAAACTGTGCGCCTCCTGCTAGGCAGCGATGCCAGCGCAAGATGGACACTCAAGCTGTCTGTTTTGTTTAGGCAGGGGACATTTAAAGGACAAATATGCAATTAGTAAGTACTTGTTTTGCATGAGAGGACCTGTGGAACAGGCAATACGCTCCCTCTGGGCTGGTGAGTCTGCCTTTTGAAAAAAGCAAGCTTTGCTGGAGAGAAAGTGAGCTTTGTGCTCTCCGTGGAGCAGCGTGGGAGAGGAGCTCTCCTTCTCCAGCTCCGATCTGAGCTGCAGAGAGGAGAAAAGCTGAAAGTCTCCGCTGAGATTGCGGAGCCTGGGAAGGGCTGATGAGGCGCCTGCTCACCTCAACAGTCCTCCGGGGCTGTCTCGGAGCTGGGGATGTTTGCCATCGCTCAGGCCAGTGCCTTCTGCTGCCACCCTCAGATAGGTTGGCTTCCATTAAGATCAGCTCCCATCTCGGCATTGACCTTGGCAATGGTGATATGCCTTTCTTATTTCAAGGCGGTTGTTAGCCCTGAGTGCACAGTATCACTGGAGGGCTTGTATGGGGCATGCGTTGAGGTGTGCAGTAGCTCCTGAAAACCTGCCGAAATCCCTACCACGCCAGCCATCAGCCGGTTCGAACGCCAGCTGCGGACCTCGCTGCAGGGCCAGATTTGCTACAGCCTCTAGCGTGAAGCGCTGGGCCAGTTATAGCTGTCCTCAACTCGGATGAGGATCCATCATGTCGTGCAGCTTTTGCTGAGCACATGAGGAGGCACGTCCATGCCTAGGACGGTGTTCGCAGCACTTGTCTCCGGCCAAAGGAGTGACACAGTTGATGCGTGCGTGCAGGGTGTATGCTTGTGAGCATCCTGAACAAGCACTGAGGCTGCAGACTCTCCTCCTACTGTCTTTCATGTTCTGCCTAGGGGACTACAGTGATCAAACCATTGCTTTCTGGAACACCTACACTTGCGAACTCATGTTGTCGACGTCTATCTCGGAGCCAGTCCATGACGTGGCTTTTAGTCCTCTTTCTCACAGAGAGCTGGCCTGCGTAGGGAAGGGAGCCTTGATGTTTTGGCTGTTGGAGCAGCAGGGAGCTGATGTCAACCTCAAGGTAAACCTCAGTTTTACCTTCTTTTAAAACTTACATTCAGCGTCTCTGACTTCTTTTCCAAGCCCCTGGTGAGCGCAATGGAGGCTCTGTCCCCACAAGTCTGTGAGAGCTGATAATTTCTCTTAGTGAGATGATGTTGGCTGCACGCAAGTGGCTTTCACTTGTACTTGAGGCATTAACTGCATAAAACGAGGGTAGGAGGAGGTTGGTGTGCTTTTTTCCGACGTAGGTAAGCTCCATGGTCTCTTTGATGTTTTTGTTTTATGTGCTCTGGCAGGTTCATCGGGCCCCTGCCCCAGATGTCCTAGGGCCAGTGGAGCTGACTTCTCTCTGTTACGGTGCCGACACTCTTCTTTATAGTGGGACCAACTCAGGCCAGATCTGTGTGTGGGACACTGAGACTAATTGCTGCTTCATGACGTGGGAGGCCGACGAAGGCGAGATCGGTGGGTGCAGATGCTCCAGCTGTCTGTCAGGGCTGTAACAAATTCCCTGGGAACTCATTTCACCTGTGTTCAGAAAACCAGCTTGCAGTGTTGGATACAAGACGCGTGGGTGGAAACAGGTCCGGATTTCCTCGGGTTTCCTCATCAGAGCTGGGGGCTCCACCTCTAGTCTGTAGAACGCTGGGTATTGGGCTGTAAAAGACCCCCGCTGCCCTGCCCGAATGAATCAGTGGCCTGGCTGTCAGGAGCACACCTTGGGTGATGGCCAAGAGCGGTGGATATTCACGGTGCCCTCTGTTCCCAGGTGTGCTGGTGTGTCAGCGCAATAGGCTGGTGAGCGGCAGCAACACGAAACGCATCCGCCTGTGGGTAGTGGCAGCCGTGCAGGAGCTGAGGCTGAAAGGTCCCGACGCCAGGTAGGAGGTTGTGGCCCCAGCGTCTCCACTGTGCTCGCGCCCATCTCGCCGTGCCCTTGAGACGCTCTTCCCCTTGTCTGGCAGCTCCCAGGACCCGTCTGAGAGGTGGCTTTTCACAGACATCGGCTCTGCCTGCAACCATGTTGCTCCTGTTGCTCTTCATCCTTAGCTTTTCCTCTCCGTCCCGTGACTACTGATTCTTTCTGTCTGGATCTTTTTACTGAATTTTTGCCACAGGTAGCTGAACCCTCTTAATACTGGAAATGGGTGGAGTTTATCACGCCAGAAGTTTGTGTCGGTGATTTGTAGGAACTCGTTTAAGAGAATTAGTGAAAATACATTGCCTTTGTTTCTTCTCTTGTGCTGTTGCACCCCCTATTTCTTTCCTTCCCATAAAAAGATGGTCGCAGCGCAAATGCAACGGTAGTCACTGTTCAATGTACGGGAGCCCCTCGCCGAACCGTTCAGCTGCAAACACGTGATGGGGCTCACTAGAAAAATTGCATTTAAAGGAGGCAGAGTGGCGGTTCCAACATTTGAGCCAGTCCTTCTCGCGTCCTCTTTTCCTCCAGGTCTAGCTCAGTCCTGCTAGAACATGAGATTACCCTTGATGGGACAATAGTCAGCGCAGCTTTTGATGACTCTCTAGAGATGGGAATTGTGGGCACCACGGCAGGAACCCTGTGGTACATCAACTGGACAGAGAGCACGAGCATCCGACTAATCAGCGGCCACAAGAACAAGGTTAGAGGGGCTGGGCCGGGGTGGTTTGTCCCGCAGAGCAGCAAGTGCTGTGCGTGCTCTCCATGCCCCGGGAAGTGTGCGCGGGCTGCAGAAGCGTTCCCTGGTCTGGCCGTGGGAGAGGTCATGGAGCTGCAGGGCTCGCTAGTGCCGACAGAACAGCACGGAGGTGTCTAGAGAGACCTGTGCACACTGAGGAGCCCAACATCAAGTAGTCTGAGCTCATCCGCTCTAGCCTTAGGTGTTTAACAGCCGCAGCCTGGGAGCAGCTCTGGGCCTTTCTGTTGGAGTGGAAGAACGTAGTTTGCAATCACTAAGGCTTCATTCCAGAGTGCTGCGACTTCTGCCTGCCTTCTGTTTGCTAGCTGGACATCCATATTGGATAACGTTTTCTTTGCCTAGAACATTAAAAAAAAAAAAAAAAAAACAGGTGAAGAATTACTGAGTTTTTTTTAATTTTGGTGTTACTTTGGGGTATTTTTATGCTACAGAAAAAAAGATTTGAAATGGTAGAAGAGAAGGTATTTTACTTACACCGGTGTGGTGTAGTGCCTGGTCCTAGCTTTGGGGTTGGGTTTACTGGTTTCCATTACAAGCCTAGTTGTCAGACTGAGATTTAAGCACAAACACAGAGTACCCCACCTTTCTTTATGTCTGGGGCATCTTGTCTGGTGTCTCCCACGAGAGGGGTCCGGGAGGATGAGACAGGCAGAGGAGTGGTGTCCTCTAGGCTGCGGCATTTGTAGGGCCCCTCTTCCCCACCTCTGTTCTCCCTGCAGGTGACCGAAGTGTGTTTCAGTCCTGACGAGACTCACTGCGCAACGTGTGGGGAAGATGGCAGCGTGAGGATTTGGTCTCTGGGCAGCATGGAGCTGGTGGTACAGTTCCAGGTGCTCAACCAGGTAATTGTTTGTGGTACATCAAGCTCTTCCTCTTGGTAGAGGGCACAGGCCACTGCTTGGGGTTGCAAGGACTGCTGTGTCCTTGCAGAGCAGATTAAAGTTGGAGAAGTACTTGCAGGTGGACTTTTTAGTGTGCTTGCTCTCTTCACTGTGTCACTGGGACTCTACCCTGGTTGCTTTGCAGAGCTGCCAGTGCCTGGCCTGGAAGCCTCGTCCCGTCGTTGCGTGGGGAGCTGAGAGCCAGCACGTAGTGGCAGGGTACAGCGATGGCACCATCCGTGTGTTCAGCATTTCCAGGACAGAGATGGAGCTGAAAATGCACCCGCACGCCGCAGCACTGACGGCAATCGCCTACTCCACAGACGGTGAGGCTGCCTGTCATAACACTGGGGAGATGTTGCCTCGGGAAGCGTGGCTTGGTTGTGCCGGGGTTACCCTGACCTCCAGCTGCTCTGTGTACTGCTGACCTGCCCAAAAGCCTGAGGCCAGGGAGAGCCCGAGAGCTTGTATCAATGAGCTTTCGTAGCTGCCAGCTGAGCATGTGGTAAATGGGACATGATGGGGTGTATTGGCAATGGTATAGCAAAGGGGTTTGGGTACAACAAACGTGCCTTTATGTCTTCCTACTTACACTCTGCAGCAGCTCTTCTTCAGTGTAGTGTTTTAGAGGGTGTCCCTCGGACATCTTATCTTACCCAGCCCTTGACTCAGATGTTCCCGGCCTTTCACAGTGTTTTGGGACACAGGTATCCCGCGATCTTGGACCTCTCTCCTATGGGCTTTTTCTTCTCCTACAAGAAGTGTCCCATTCTTTTCTCTCCTCTGCCCACAGGAGAAATGATCTTATCGGGGGGCAAGGATGGGCTTGTGGCCATCAGCAGCCCTCGCACCGGAATGACTATCCGTGTCCTCGCTGAGCACAAGGGCTCGCCCATCACTGTCCTCCAGTGCACCAGGAAGCAGGTAAGACCTCACACTCTTCCCTGGCGCTGTGCAGGAGCGAGTCCCTTGGGTGCCGCTGCACAGCTGTGGGAAGCGACAGCAGTGTGGCCAGGTCAGTCAGTGAGTTTGCTTCATTGTCCCTTGCCTCTCCTCTTTGGGCCCCCATCCCCTCCAGTAACTTCTGTTCGGTTTTTCTAGGGATGTCTTCGGTGGGGCAAAGCCGCACGCGTTGCAGGTGCAATCCTGCGTGAGGCTGTGCCTGTGGGCTGGGGGACATTTGGTGGCTGTTGTAGGCACACTGCATGCAGGTGTGATGTCTGCCCACACTGCAGGCTCTCGCAGAGCAGCAGCCCTTGAGAGCAGCTTGGGCTGTGAGCTGTCAGCCCCTGTGCCCCCGAGAAAGAGCTCGGCGTGCTTTCCCTGCGTCACTCCTTAGCAGCCTGGCCTCCTGTTTGTAGCTGGCTCTTTGTACGGCTCCTCTATGGAGCTAGGAAGACTTGGCTGTGCAGCAGAGTGAGAGTGATGGTTTTAGCATCTCCTTTGTCCTTCTCTTCAGGGACAGTCTCTTTTTCCTTCATGCAGTGGAAATGAGAATAATTTTGCCTAAGTTCTCAGGCTTCAAAATCATCCACGCTGCAAGGCTGTGTTCCCTGGTAATTCTAGACTTAGGAGATCCTCCGCAGTTTTAGGTGAAGGCCGTTGTTAGGGGACACACAGTATCTGCAAGCACTTCTTTAGGAGGTGTGCAGATCCAGAGGGTGTCCCAGGGAAGTGATCTGTGTCGTTCAGGCCAGGGCCTCACCACCTCCTCCGGCAGCCTCTTCTGCCAGAGCTTTCAGCCCAGAGCGTGCCGCCAGCTCCCATACTATGGCTTCCTTGTCCTGTTTTATTTTAAGTGACTTTAAACACTGCCCAAATGGAGGGTAATCCTGGCATGGATCCCCTACAGCATAAGGCCTGCATTCCCACAAGCTCCTGCCCCACGCTAGCTCTAGCGGCAGCTTTCTCTAAAGCCTCTGTACTGCCAGAGTCACAGCGTTGCTTTTATCTTCTGTAGTACCGCGACTTTGGGGTGGAAGGAGGCGAGCTCTGGCTGGCCACCAGCTCGGACCGGCGGGTCAGCGTCTGGGCCTCCGACTGGCTGAAGGATAAGTGCGAGCTCCTCGACTGGCTCAGCTTCCCGGCTCCTGCCGGCCCCGAGGTGAGCGTGGTGCCTGCCAGCCCCTGCCTGCTCCTGGCACGGGTCTCGGCACCAGCCGCGCTGGAGGAGGGATGTCTCTGAGCGGGGCGGGGCCAAAGACATGTGCTTAGGAAAGTCATCTTCGTTAGTTCTGCTGCCCGTAGAGTATCTTGTTAATGCACCTTCTCACGTATCGACAGGCAGCGGGAAGCGTAGCAGTGCCTAACCACCAGGAAGCGCTGACTTTGTAAGCGTGGGGAGTCAAAACCTGCTTCCTCAAAGAGCTGACACCCCTGTGCTACGCAAAACAGAGCACAGGCAGCAGTGAGCTCAGCGCACAGAGGAGACCTAATTATGAGCATGCTGCTAACTGATGCTCCCAAAGAGCATGAATATTCAGAGCCAGGAGCCCAGTGACGGGTTCATAAAGCCAAATACTCTAGCCCTGTGTGTCTGATGCTTTGCAGAACCCTTTGGCTCCAACCCAGGTGTGGGATCAGGGCAGCAGGACACCCGCCAGAAAGGGGAGGACGGTCTCTATCAGGCAGATACTCTGACACTCCCCAGTGCACGTGACATTGGCATGCAGGAGGGAGCTGGGTCTTTTCAGGGGGCAAGCGGTGGTGCCTCAGCCTGCCACCCTCTGGGCCCATACAGCAGTTGCGTTCTGTCACTGTTTCTTCTATTTGTTTCCAAAATGATGGATTTCGTCTTCATGAAGGACACTCACTTGTAGTCTCCCCACAGTGAACGGGGGAAGGATTGATCTTGCATCCACTACTAGAGATCTGTCTTCTGGGCCCTATTTTCTCATGTTAAACTGACCCCTAACCCAGTTCCACCTTCAAGTCCATGTAGGAATAATGCCTCAGTGAAAATTCAACCTGTTGGACCCTCATGTATCCCACTCCTGTGACAATAAACAAGTTGCTTCAGGTTTCCATGGCAGTGTGTGGTTGCTCCTTGCTTTGCCGTGAGCACGTCTGAGATAGCAGTGCAAGTGGGAGGAAACAGCCTCCATCATACTTATTTCCCGCTGCTCAGACATCTGCAGCCCAAGGGCTGGTGTCCCTCCGTGCTCTCCTTTTGGCCCCCGCTGTGTTGAGTCAAGCTGGAGAAGCTAGCCTCAATTTTGTCCCCTTTGGTTTCCCTCACCAGGGTCTCAGCAGCCTCCCGCCCAGCCTGGCCGCATTCTGCCCTTGGGAACCCAGTACCCTGGTCTACGTCGGCTTTGGGATGCAGAAGGAAGCCTTGTTCTACAGTCTGCGCAAGAAACAGGTACTCGTGCCCTACCAGGGTGGCACGGGCCCTCCTCTGCCGCTGTGGGGCTGTGGCCATTTCGAACGAGGTGCAGGGGAGGGGGAGGCAGTACTAGTCTGCGTGTAAAGCCAAGTCTGAAGTTGTGGGGTAGGCTCAGGCAAGCAGCTGCTCAAGGCAACCACTTTTCATCTCAAAAACTCCCCGAGTCTGGCCCAGGTGAGCGGCAGGGCCCAGCCCCTGCCTCGGGCTGCGTCTGGGCAGGCTGCCAGTCCCCGATGCCACCCTGCTGCCTTTGGATCCGACAGGAGGGGAAGGAATTTGCTTTCAGGAGCACTAATGGTCTCTAAGTCATTGAGTCGAGTCTCCTCTGGAAAGTCGGTGCCTTTGGCAGGCTTCCGAGCTCTGAGAGGTGCTGTCATCTGTCAGCCTCCCCTTTGAGAAGAGCCCTTTACCCTCCTAACAACTGTCACGGCGGCAGCTCTGGCCTCCTGCCTGCTCATTTCTGAGGTGTTGGTGTGTTCTCTTGCTGGAGCACAGGTAGTCGAGAAGATCTCCTTGCCGTACTTCGCCACATCGCTCAGCCTGTCTCCTGCAGCACGCTTCATGGCTGTCGGCTTTGGCGGTGAGTACTGGAGGGTGCCGTGGGCTCTGCTGCCCAGGCTGTCTTGTCCCTAGGTTACCTTTGGTGGGGAGGGATCTCCCTTTCTTCCTGCGAGTGGGGGGAAACCAAGTGTTCTTTTTCCTTTAAACAAGACAGACGTGCACACACAGCCCATATCCTCAGACCCTGGGAGCTATGCTCCTGGGACTGCAGACAGGGTATACATCAGGCAAGGAGAGAGCTCCAGGAGGTTCACAGGTCAGAGATGAGATGCATGACCTCAGTCCTGTTTGGCAATGGGCAGGATTCATCACTTGAATGAATTCTTGCGGTTATGGGCTTCATCTCTGCAGCTGTGTGAGCTACAGCCTGGGAGGCAGAAGCGACCTCCCCCCAGCACAGAGACAGTCGGCACCCTTGTCCTGTCAAGGGCACCTTGCTCATGTTTGTATCAGCCTGAGGAGGCAGCACTTACATCCACCCCTCTCTGTCGGCGGCTCCTGGGAGCAGGGTGAGCTCCATGCCTTCCCCAGAGCTGTGGGGCCCCCACTGAGCCCAGGACCAGGCGGTTCAGGGAGGGGTGTGAGGCAGCAGAGCTGCACTAATGTGTGCTGCCACATCCATGACTGCAGTGTGAAAGTCTGACACACAGCATGGAGCTGCCATGTCACGCTCTCTCCCCATTACCAGCCGTTAATTGCCTGCTTGCTTCAGCAAGAAGCTGTCCCGTCACCCAGCTTATCGACTCAGTCACTCAGCTTATCGACTCACAGAGGTCCCGGAGGGAGATCAGGAACCATGCTCCTGGCAAGGACAAGCCCCATGGCAGTGGGGCTACCTTCCCCCAGCACTGAGCCCCTTCCTTTCCCCACAGAACGGCTCCTGAGGCTGCTGTGCTGCCGCACCAGCGCTGCGCAGGACTACGCCGGCCATGATGACGCCGTCCACCTCTGCCGCTTCGCCCCGTCCGCCCACCGCCTCCTCACGGCCTCCCACAGCGCCGTCCTTGTCTGGGAGCTCACAGGCGGCTGAGCCGGGAGGCCCCTGGCGGCCCAGCGGCGGAGGAAGGCCGGCAGCATCCCCCAGGCCAGGCCCTGGCTCCTGCGTGAGGCCCTGTCTTAGGCCCTAACCCGGGCCCAGCCACAACCTCTGCTCCAGCCGCGGGTTGCTGGGACCGGACGTGGCGGCGGGCCCGCAGCCCCGACCCGGGCGGTGGCGGGATGTGTTTTACGGCCCCAGTTGCCCGTTTGTTTTTGTTAATAAAACATCCAAAACTACAGCCAGGAGGTCTCGGAGTGCCGCGCGCCGCCCCTGCCCGCCAGGGGGCGCCGCTCTTCCCGCGTCGCTCTGCGCCGCCGCTCGCTGGTGTAGCCGGAAGTCGAGGGGGGGGGGGCGGGAGACACGGCGGCGGTGCCGCCATGAAGCGGGACGTGCGCATCCTCCTGCTGGGGGAGGGTAAGGCGGGCGGCGGGGGCATGCCGGGGGCGGGGCGGGCCGGGCCTCCGGGGCGACCTGGGCCCCGCAGGGTGCCACCCGGTACCGGGAGGGCCTCGCCTGCGGGGGAGGCCGGGGGGAGCGGCCGGGCCCGCCCGTGTCCCCGGCACCCGGGGAAGGGCGGGAGACGTGTCCCCCACCGTAATGGCCTCAGTAACAGTGGTCTCCGGCGGGCGGGGCCCGTCCCGTGGGCTCCCTCCAGTAGCCTCGGGCTCACCGCCGCGGGCGAGCCGGGCTGAAGCGCTGCACCGCTGTACCGGCCTCCGCCCCGAGCTCTCCCGCAGGGCAAGGACTCCGACGTCCCCTTCGCCCGCGGGCCGAGCCGCCCCTGGCCCCACGGGTGTGACTGACGCCTGCCGCTGCCCCCGGCCCACGTCCCGCTCAGGCTCTGCCGGGCCGGTGCCAACGTTCTCCCTTTCTTTCCTAGCCCAGGTGGGGAAGACGTCGCTGATCATGGCTCTGGTGGGCGAGGAGTTCCCTGAAGAGGTGAGCGTGAGGCAGGGAACCCCCAGTTCCTCTGGCTGGGCTGATTCGGGTGAGCTAAAGTCTTGTGAGGACCACACACAGCTCTAGCTGAAATGGTGTTTTCTCCAGTTGATGCTCTAACCCCGGATGTGGGGCCCTATCTGCTCTGGGGAGGGGTGTAGATACCTCCCAGGGCCCTGCTCCCCACTGCTGCGGTCAGCATGCTGCTGCTGCTGGGGGTCCAATGTCCACCAGCAGAGCAGGCCACGGGGCCCGGCCTTGCCCTCTGTGGCAGGGACACTTGGTGCTCAGCTCCGGCCTTGCTGTGGTGGCACCACCTTGACAAGGGCTGAACCGTGTTCCCTGCCCTCCTCTGCCTGGCTGGAGAAGGGCTCAGTGCTTTCAGATGGGCCATCTACGAGGAGCAGCATCCAGCCCGCCTGCGTGTGCACCTTGGAGCCTCTGGCTCGGCGGCTCACTGTCCCATCGTCGTTTGGATGGAGAATCAGGATCGGTCTGGCCGTCAGGCAGCTTCTCCCACTGCCCACGGGCAGATGGTGCCCTCTGCGACATTTGCGCTGGGAAGCATCAGCTCCGGGGGCTCGGGGGAGGACCAGCTCCGTGCACCTTCCCAGTGCTCTCGCAGCAAAGCCCGGACAATCAGCTTAGCGCTTCTCCCAGCTGCCAAGAGGTCAGGCCAGAGAGCTGGGGGAGTGCCGAGGGCTTATCTCCGGAGCTGTAGCGGGGGTGGCAGCGCTGACTTGTCTGCATGCTGGCATCCCTGGCGGGACTTGGTGCTGCCAGGAGCTGCCTGCCCGAGGGAGGGCTCAGGGCCGGGAGACGGTTAGAGGTTTCACCACGGTGACGCTGGCTGTGTGAGGGCTGAACTGTAGCGAGCCAAGCCGCAGCTGCAGCCCAGTGGGCCAAAGAGCGATCCGTGGTCTGGAGCTCATCCCACCCTGGCAGGGAGGGCACTGGGCAGCGGCCACCTGGGGATCTGAAGTCCCTTGTCACTAGTCCTTTCAGTTGTGTTCGGCATGGCTGGCTGAACCGGAGTCTGCTGGCTTTGCAGGTGCCTCCTCGCGCGGAGGAGATCACGATCCCAGCTGATGTCACGCCCGAGAAGGTCCCCACGCACATTGTGGACTACTCAGGTAGGTCCCTGTCCTCCCTCGCTCCCCACCAGCCTCGCTTCTCCTCTTCTCTGCCCGGCTGAGGGGAGTGGGAAGGGGTCCCTGCTGCCATGGGCAGTTGGTGATGGCTCTCTACCCCATCCAGAGTCGGAGCAGACGGAGGATGAGCTGCAAGAGGAGATCGCCAAGGTGAGCGGGGCTGGGAAGGGGTGTTGCGGGACAGGAGCCTGCGGTGCCCGTAGCCCTGCAGCCAACCAGTGGCACGTGGCTGCTCACTTTGCAGAGATGCGCAGGCAGTTAGTTATCTGTGGATTAATGCCATGGGTTTGTTTAGAGGTTTGTTTAATCCTTCCCTGTCTTGTAAGCTGTTGTATGTGGCTTGTCCTAGCCCTCCGGGGAGCCTCCAGAAGGGGAGCAGTGGAGGGCAGCTCGCTGCCCTCCAGGAGGTGGAAGAGGCTGCTGAGCAGATGATGTGCACTTAGCCTCGGGGTGTTCCCAACGGACTCAGAAGAGGGGAGAAACAGTTGCTGAGCTTGGACGAGACCCCCCCGGGTTCCCTACGTTAGGTCCCTGTGGCTGCCTGATGAAGCAGTGGCACAGAGGAGTTGTTTTGGGAGCTGGAGCCCCAGGGAGTGCTGGGCAGGGAGGGGCGAGGGCTCCCATGTCCCTCAGAGCAGCCATGGAGGAATAATCCAGCTGGCTGGCTGGGGTGGACCCAGCTGCTCTGCTCTGCTCTGCCCTGGGATTAATCCCGGCTCTGCACAGAGGAGGACCTCTTGATTACAGATAATAAAACTGTCTCTCCCCTGTGTGTCTCACGTAAGCAAAGCTATTTAATCCCTCCACCTTGGCAGCTAATGGACAAGGAGGTGGGCCCATGGGTGCAGGGGTCCTGTTCCCTCCACCTAGACAGCAAGAGTGTACAGAGGCTTAAAGTGGCTCCAGGAAATCCTGCCTAAACCCTTGTGTGTCCTTGGGATTAGCACTAAACTCTCCCCTGAAAGGGCCAGTGATCCCTCCTGTCCGCTTCAAGTACAGCGCTGGTGTCAGCGCTGTCTGCGCAGGGTCGGGGAGGGGCAGAGCCGTCATGGGGGGACAAGCGAGGTGTGGGAGCGGGGAACCGGGGCGTCGGGCGTGGAGGCAGATGTGCTCACGACAGCTCCTGAAGCAGAGGAGCCAGCCTTTGCTCCGAGCAGCCCGTTGTAGGGCTCGTGCTGATGCTGTGGAGGGCTGCGCATACTTCTGCACGCTCAACCGCCGCTGCTGGGTTTTAGTGCGAGTGCGCTGGCATCGCCTGGGGCTGGAGCTGCCTGGCCATGGGGCCAGCGTGCGGCTACGGCAGAGCTGTGCCTCGGGCTTGGCCAGCCTCTCCGCTGTGGTGGGTGCACCGCAGGGACCCTCGCTCACCCCCCCCTCTTTCTTGCAGGCCAACGTGGTCTGCGTGGTGTACGATGTCACCAAGGAGGCCACGATCGAGAAGGTAACGGGTCCCCTGCTGGAGCCCTGAGCGGCCCCGCTCCAGCAGCAGAGCCGGAGGGGAAGGGGTTCCCACCGCTGGGTCCTGCCAGGCTGCCCCAGCTTTGTGGTGTGGGTGGATGCTGATGCCCCCAAGCCGGGGGATTTGGGGGTTGAAACCCCTGCAAGCAGAGAGGTAGGCTGAGCGCAGCCTAGGCTTGCTCCATTGTTGGCTGTTGTCCTCACGTGCTGGGGACAACAGGTTTGTCGTATCCTTCTGCTGGCATCCAGCATCCCTGGTCTGCTCTTCCTGCTGGCGTGGGGGAATGCCGGGGAGCAGATGGCTGCAGGGCCCTGCTGACTACAGCGGCGCCTGTGCTGGGGGCTGCCTCTCCCTCCCCAGGCTGCGCTGACGGGCCTTTCCCTGTGCTCGCCTTTCAGATTCGCACAAAGTGGATCCCCATGGTGAACGGAGGAGTTGAAAAGGGCTCCAGGTACTGTGTGCGGCAGCGCCTGCGGGTGCAGGATTGGGGGATTCTGGAGGCTGCGAGGTGCCCGCTGCCTTTGCGTCGTGCAGAGGTCGCTCGGATCAAATTAGCTTTGCAGTTTGTGGTCAGACCACTTGTAGCAGAAGGACGTGAGGGGCTTTTCTCCCTCGCAGACCTAGCTGAGACAGAGGGCCACAGGAGAGGATTCCTTCCTCCCTTAATGTCTTCTCAGCCAGGCAGGGAGAGGAGGCTGCCAAGGGAGTATGGGAGCCCAGAAGCCGCAATCTGCGTGCGGATCGCTTAGGCAGAAGGCTGCTGCGCTGGATTAAAGGCTCCTGAACATATTGTCGTTGGGTGAAAGCGTAAGTGGGATCAGGCAGTCTGTTTCTCCAGATGGATGCTCCCAGCCGTGGGAGGCAGGAAAGCTGCTGTGGACCTTGCGGAGGAGGGTGGGGAGGCTCCCCAGCCTGCTGCCACGTGTGGCTGGGGCAGCGCTGAGACCGAGAGAGGGGTGGCCTCACTCGTGCTCTCTGACACTCCATCTTTTTTCCCTAGGATCCCCATTATTTTAGTGGGAAACAAGTCTGACCTGCAGGTGGGGAGCTCCATGGATGTCATCCTGCCCATCATGAATCAGTTCTCAGAGATCGAGACCTGCGTGGAGGTGAGGGAACTGGAGGGTTTCTGCAAAACCTCCCTGAGGGGTAGGAGCTCTTGTCTGGCATGAGTCAGGGAGCCTCCGCGCTTGTGGAGATCTGCCCAGCTAACGTCGCTCTGCGGAAGTACCCCCGTCTGAGTCTTGAGGGCCTGGGCTTTAGGCTTTCTGTCCTTTGGCTTCCTTGCAGAGAGTGGGGTTCCATGTCTGCCCACTCCAGCTTTCTAACTGTAACTGATGTTTGGAGCTGCACGCAGCCCCTCTTGGCCCTGGGGCAGTGGAACGGGCAGAGCAAAGCCAGAACTTGAGCAGGAGGTTTCCCTTTAGTTTTTTCCTAGTGGGGGACAGATGCTGCTCTGTGTTTTGATGCACAACTTGTCTGGCTTGGGGAGCTCGTATCGTCCTCTTTCTGCCCTTTGTCACCAGCCCATTGCCTGTCCTCACTCACAGGCCTGTCTCTTCCTTTGATCCCCAGTGCTCTGCCAAGAACCTCAAGAACATCTCTGAGCTCTTCTACTACGCCCAGAAAGCTGTGCTGCACCCCACCGCCCCCCTCTACGACCCAGAGGAGAAGCAGGTAGGAAGCAGTGCTCGCGGCCCCTGGGTAGGAGGGTGGAGAGGTCGGGCCGAAGCAGCCAGAACAAGGGGACAGCAGTACCCCCACAGGGAGCTGAGAGGAAAAAATACCCATCTCCCATGCCCAGCGCAGCCAGCTGAGTATATCCAGGCCAGAGATCTGCAAGGGCTTGGGATAGAAGCCCTTGTGCTCCTTGTGCTCCCAACCATGTGTTAATATTGTGGGAAAGATCAAGGAGGAACCTTTCCCATGGGCTTTCCTGCTTCTGATTCCCAGCTCCAAGGTGGCTGTGGTACTGGCCTAGTTGGACCGTGCTCCCAGCCAGTGTGGGAAGGCGGTTTCAAGAGGCAGGAGGAAGGGTCAGGCTGAAAGTGGTACCCTATTTTTGTCACTGTGGTTGGTCCCTTGCAGCTGAAACCCGCGTGTGCACGAGCGCTGACCCGGATTTTCAACCTCTCGGACCAGGATAACAACCAGATCCTTAGTGACGACGAACTCAACTATTTCCAGGTAGGGCCAGCCACGGAGCTGAGGTATTGCCCAGTCCCTTGTGGAAATCCCCTGGGGTCCCCTTTCCTTCCAATACCAGGCAGAAAAGCTTCCCCTTGCCTGAGACACAGCCATCCTGTTTGCATTCAGTACTTCTGCTGTTGCGCAGCTAAAGCACGGTAGAGTGCGTCTCCGCGCCATGGGGATCCACGGGTCTTCCATCTTCATTAAGCTTGGGCTGAGTTTGCTCTGCTGTGGGAAGAGCAGGAGGTTCTGACAATGTTGAGAGTCATACTTTACTGGGATGCTGAGGAACAGGGGTTGGGTCAGGATCTAAGGCAGTAATCCCTGAGCTGGGTGAATTTTCTCTCCTAGAAATAGTCTCCTTGCCAGGGGAGAGGGATGCTGGTGAGACAGAGGGTTGTGCTGTCTGTGTGCTTCGCTGACGATGACCTTCTTTCTCTTGGGAGGTAGAAGTCCTGCTTTGGAAACCCCCTGGCTCCCCAGGCCCTGGAGGACGTGAAGATGGTTGTGTGGAAGAACACCACAGACGGGGTGCAGGACAACGGCCTGACGTTGAACGGTAATGACACAAGGGCTCTGTGCCCCTTCCCAGCAAGGGGTAGAGGGACCCATCTCCTTCTGCACATTGTGAGGGGCCCTGTCCTCAGGCTGAGCCTCCTGGCCATCGTTCCAAGCCTAATTAGTCCCTCTTGTCAAAGCAAGCCTGAGCCTGCTGCAGCCACACGCTGTCCAAGCAGCCTGTTTTCCCAGCGTGGTCCCGAGGAGTGGATCCCTGAGGCTGAGTGCTCAGGTTGACCCAGCTGTGTCTGAGTCACCCGATCTCTCCCACAGGCTTCCTCTTCCTCAACACGCTCTTCATCCAGAGGGGCCGGCACGAGACCACCTGGACCATCCTTCGCCGCTTCGGGTACGACGACGAGCTGGAGCTGACGGATGACTATCTCTACCCACAGTGCGTATGCTGCCATGGAGTGGGGCAGGCAGGATGTGACATCCCCATGGGGCACAGCTCGGGCTCCTTTTCTGCATGCTGGGGTCTACTGTGTTCCTCAGCTGAGGCTGAATCCGCACCCTTAGCTCATGGTCAGGTTCACGCTCCTCACCTTCCCCTGTGGGCCGGAGCTGACACAGGGGTATCGCTGGTGAATACAATGGGCCTTGGAGCTGCTGACTGTGCTGCTGGCTGTGGTGTAGGTGGGCAAGGAGGTGGGGAATGAAGGCCTGTCCCTGACTTCTCTTGACATCAGCAAGGAGTTTTTGAAGGCTGTTCTGTCTCTGCCTGAGCTGAGGCAGAAACGACTTGTGTCGAGAGCAGCGAGCTGTCAGCAGAGCCCTCCCGGCTGATTCTGCAGCTGCCGTCTCTTCTCTGCTCCTTGCCACCCCGGAGGTGGTGATCTGGCAGTAATGAAAGGGTTTGGCTTGTGAGCCGCCTCATCCTTGCCCCAGACAGCAGGCTGCGTGGGGAGGCGACAGGGCCCATGCTGGTGGAAAGCACCCCAGGGCTGGTGTTGTGCCCTACTGAAGAGCGAGGGCTGCATCGTCTCCCTGGCTGCTTGGGCAGCACGGATGTGCCGAGGAGAGGCCACTGTGCACCCTCGAGGGCTTCTCCCCAAAACGAGGGGGCTGTGTCGAGGAGTAGCCAGGCCTGGAGACCACTGCCGACTGTGAGCAGGGAGGGAGTGGGGAGCTGTGTCCTCTGGGTGATATCTGGCTTGGCCAAAGACCCGCTCACACACTGCCCTTCGTTCGGGGCTCGAGGAGGCTCACTGGGGTCTCTTCCGACAGGTTCCGCCTTCCCCCCGGCTGCTCCACGGAGCTCAACCACTTGGGCTACCAGTTCCTGCAGCGGCTGTTTGAGAAGCACGACAAGGTGGGCAGCGTGCGGTGGGCTGCCTGGGGAGGGGATGCTCTCTGCTAGGCCTGCACGCGTGGGCGTAGCTGCTTTCCTGCCCCCTTCTCTGTTCCGGGGAGCTGTCGTAGCGCCAGCGAAGGGCTTTTCTCTGCCACAGCGCTCCCTTCGTGGCTTCTTGCTGAGGCTTTGGGAGCAGGAGGCGGTCACGGCGAGCTGGAGGTAGTCTGATGGCTTGTCAAGGGCACGGTGGTGGTGTCACCCTTGACCAAAGGGCAGCCAGTAAAGTTTGCGCCTTCAGGGGATGGGTCCGAGTTAAGATCAAACCGGCGTAGCCCCTCGTAGTGCCTGGCTGCGGCACGCGCGGTGGCAGGGAGAGCGGGCACAGCTGCTGGCCTGCAGCCACGGACCCAGCACAAGCATCCGCACGGCTGCCAGCCCTCTGGAGCGGGTGCCAGGCTGGAGAGAGGGAGAGAAAGCGACTCATTTGTGCCACGCTCTGGCTCTTTGGGGAGAGAGAAGGGGGATGCGTTGGATCTGCACGCACCCGCTTGGACTAGTTACTCAGATGCTCGTGTGCGCCTGGGGTACGGCAGCTCTGTGGCCACGGGGAATTGCAGCACGGAGTTGACGCACGTCCCTGTGTGCCCAGATGCCGGCGGATCCTCTGTGGCATGGCCCTGTGGCACGCTGGCCTGAAGGTTGCTGCCTTGGCCTGTGGTTCGCTGGTGGCCAGCGGCCCGGCGGCCGCACACAGGCCCTGGGTAGGTTACCCTGCAGCATGGAAGGCCAGGCTGGACCAGCGCAGGCTGTGACGAGCCCCAGGGAAGCTCAGGGCTGCGGGGTGAGTGCGGACGGGTCCTGCCCCGTAGCAGGGCTGGCGCTGCTTCCAGCTGCAATCGCAAAACAGAATCAGCCTGTCTCTTGTGCAGCGAGGGGAGTCCCTGGGGCGCGGGCTCTCTGCCTGCGCACGCAGCTCTGGCCTTGCTTGCAATCGATTTCCGCTGTTGAAAGCGTCCCTGCGTCGTTCTGCAGCAGGGAGCAGGGTGGCTTGTGTGCCAGGGACCCTCTCTGGACCCCGATAAAGCTTGATGTGGCTTCAGAGGGGTGCCGGTGCGTGCACAGGCTGTGTCCCACCTCAGCTGCTGACTCCACGTTGTTTCGGCAGGACCAGGACGGAGCCCTCTCGCCCACAGAGCTGCAGAACTTCTTCAGCGTCTTCCCCTGCGTGCCCTGGGGCCCCGAGCTCTACAACACGGTATGCACCACTGATAAAGGCCTGCTTTCCCTGCATGGATTCCTCTGCCAGTGGACGTAAGCTCAGTCCCTCTCCCCCGCCTTTAGTCACGTTGTTTAGCCCTTGCTGACCTTGTCGGCTTCCCGGTGCGCTCTGTCTCTCCAGGCTTGTGGCTTACCTGGATGTGCGGCACTGCCTGGAGTGCCTGGGCTACTTGGGCTACCCCATCCTCTCGGAGCAGGACTCCCAGACACAAGCCCTCACAGGTACGGCCACGCCCTCCCCTCCTGTCCCAGCTCAGGTCCCTCCTCTCGCTCACCCAGCCTCTCTCCTGCCAGTGACCCGGGAGAAGAGGATCGACCTGGAGAAAGGCCAGACCCAGAGAAATGTCTTCCTCTGCAAGGTGCTGGGAGCCAGGGGCGCAGGCAAGTCTGCCTTCCTGCAGGCCTTCCTCGGCAGGAGCCTCGCGGTGAGTGGCTGCTCCCCTCTCCGGCCGCGCTGCGGCAGGGTGTCCCGGCGGAGCAGGAGGCAGAGCCGTGCGGCTGTTGAGTGATCTGCTGCATGACAGCACCTCCCTGCCCGTGGCCAGGCCCTAGCGGCCTGGCAAAGGGCTTCACGCCCCGCTCCGTGCCGGCGGTGCCAGTTGCTGTGGCTCTTGCATCCTTAATTTTGCCTAAGGCAGCGAGCCCACCTCCTCTGCTTGTCCCACGGATCTGGAGGGGCTGTGCCTTTGCCAGGCAACCGTACCTTCCCCGAGGTGATGCTGGCTTTCCCTGCTTGTTACGAACAGCCCCGTGTCTTGTGGCGGGCTCCGGCTGGCCTTCAAGTGGCTGTTACACCACAGGGACTCGGGGCAGTGCGAAATGCTCTCCCTTCCCCGAGCACTGCTCTTGCTCCCCGCTGTCTGAGATGGTGTTTTCATCCGTGGCAGGCCCAGAGGGAGAACCCAAGAGAGCCGTCCCTCTACACGATCAACACAGTGCAGGTCAACGGCCAGGAGAAGTACCTTATAGTAAGTGAGGGAGAGGAGGGAATTTCTGCCGTGTCCGGCTCGCAGCAGGGCTGGGCTCTGTGCCCCAACGTTGCTGCAGTGGCATCCCGGCACCCCTGGGCTCGGCTGCAGTCATGCCTATGTGAGAAACAGCCGATCTCCTTGAGACGGTGCTGTGCCACGCGTCCCTTCCCCTCCTGCTCCAGCTGTATGAGGTCAGCGCCGACACGAAGTTCGCGAAGCCGTCGGATGCAGCCTGCGATGTTGCCTGCTTCATCTATGACCTGAACGACCCCAGATCCTTCAGCTACTGTGCCAGTATTTATAAGGTAGCTGGCAGGGGCCCTGCGGGACTTCGGCCTTTGCGTGGCAGCCCCACATCTCCCCGGGGTTGGTCGCTCACCCCTGGCTGAGACTTCTCCCTGTCTTTGCAGCAACACTACTTGGACAGCCAGATCCCCTGCGTCTTCGTGGCCTCCAAGACAGACCTGCCAGAAGCGAGTCCGCAGCCCGGGCTCTCCCCCGCCGAATTCTGCTACAAGCACTGCCTCCCACCGCCCTTCCTCTTCTCCTGCCACGGCCAGGGCCCGCCCGGCACCACTGTCTACACCAAGCTGGCCACCGCCGCCACCTTCCCGTTAGTATCCTTCCTGCGGAGGGGTCTTTTGGCTGGGAGCAGAGCTTGGGGAGGGCGGCCGTGTCCCCACCGCCGCCAGATTGCTTTGTGTTCTCTCTAGCTCTTGGTGTCATCTGCTCATACGAGTAATTGAAAACAAAAGGGACACTTCTTCCCCGGCTCGGAGAGGGCAGAGGGCACTGGGCTCTCTTCTGCCTTGTGTGTCTCTTGACAGATTTATTAGATAGATCCGGCCCCAGGAGTTTTTATTTTTGAAGCCTCAGATTAAAAAAATGCTGAAGGGAAGTAGCCAGGCTAGTTTGCCAAGGCCCGCAGAGGTGGGCCGGCAGCTATTTTCTCCCGATGAGGTGGATCGGACTGAAAAAGAGGTCAGCGAAGCAAGACCTCTGTTCGCACAGCCTCCCCTCGGGAAGGAACCGCACCTGAAAGGAGCCGGGGAACGGGGTAGGGCAGCGGCCGGGCCGCGCACGGGCGGCGGGGGGAGATCTGGGACGGAGAACGTGTCTGCGTGTGGCATCGCTCAGCTCAAGGGCTGAAAGCCGAGGGTCGGCGCAATGCCGGGGGCAAAGCCTTCCCGGGGAGAACGTGTGGGTGCGTTGGAAGACGGGATGGGATTACTAGCGAGTGGTTTTCCCCTCTAGCTTCTCCTCTATAAACAACTTTATTTTTAGAGCTGACACTCTTTCCCCCCCTCCCTCTGCAGTATTAAAATTTAAATATTCTTAATATATCTTAGGGTATGTGGTATAAATAAATAACGGCGTAATGGAGGGCCAGGGATTGGCTGTTCTCCCCTGATTTAGTGGAGAATGAATAATGGCTACGTCTTTCCTCCTCGGAGAGGAGCACGTCGATGCAGGACAGCACGGGTTTAGGAAGGGAACGTGTACGCTCGGGCAGGACCGGGCCCCTTCCCTCGCCGCCCTTAGGTCGGCGTCCCCGCCTGCGCCGGCGTCCCCCGTCTGTATCTGCTTCTGGGTCTCGGTGCACTTGGAGTTGTAAAAGCAGCTTGACCTAGAAAGGAAGATACATACCTCCTTGCTCGTACTAATTATTTAGGTGCTGGTGTGCTATTTCCAGACCGCGGGAGGGTAAAGCCACACGCGTCCCACCAGCGGGGCGGGGAGCCCTCGTTTGTCTTGATGATGGTGCCGGGCGGCGGGTGCTCTGGCGTGCAGAGCCGGGGAACCTCTCGGTGCTCCCTGCCTTCGGCTGGGCTGTATCCCCCGGCCTGGAGCTGCGCCGTGGTCACCCTCCGTCCCCCCAGGGACCCCCCCCCAGCCTCCCTCCTTGGGGTGGAAGCGCTCTGGGCTGCCGGGGAGCTTGGGGTTTGGACAGCCATCTCTTGTGCGCCTCGCTCACCGGCCTCTTTTCTCTTTTCCTTGCAGCCACTTGAACGCCGTGGAGCTGGGAGCTGTGTCCTTCTGGCTCCGGGTGGCTCTGGGGGCCACGGTGACTGCTCTGGTAGGGTTCACGCTGTACCGTGTGCTAGCCAAGAACAAGTGAGAGTCGCTCTCTACCCCGTCCTCCCTGTGACACCGGCCTCCCCCTCCCGAATGACGCCCCGGTGAGGGCTCCTGCCTCAAGCTGGGACCTGGCGGGGAATCCTCCTTTTCCCCCCCCAGCCTGGATTGCAGGATCAGTGAAACCGGACTTCCCAGCACCAGCAGGATAGATCCCCCAGCACCGGCCGGCCTCGCCCAGGTGGCCCCTGCCCCGCCGTGGCAGCGGGACCCAGGGGGCTTTGCCTCACCAGCAGCTAGAGGATCACCCCCCATCTTTTATTCTGTTTTGTTTTTTTTTAACGTTTGTTTTTAAGCTCGAACATGAGTGTTTCAGTTATCTGTTGGGTTGGGCACATCCCTTCCCGAGAGGGCTGTGCTGTTGCCCTCAGTTCTGGGGGGCAGCACCCCTGGGGCCTCCAGCAGCAGAGCTGTGGAATGGGCTTGTGGCTCTGGCCCCCCAGGGCCCATCTCCTTCCCCACTCCCTGTTTCCCTCTGCCAGCACGATTAAAGGCAGCTGTGGAAGGACAGGTGGTTACACCCCCCAAGCCTCTGTGTTTTTGGGGTCCCTCCTGGCCCTTGCTGGGACGCTGTGGCTGCGGCCCCCAGGCCCGGGCTGCAACGGGAGGGAGCGATACCGGGGACCTGTCCCAGGCTCCCTCTCTCTCTTGTTTCTGCACAAAAATACTTGCAGTCCTGCAGCGTGCCAGGCTCTCGGCCCGTCTGCCCTCTTCACCTGCCTGGCTGCGTGGCCTGTCCCCTCCCCGCCCCTGCCCCGGCCACCAGCATTCATGGCCACCAGCATTCATGGCCACCAGCGTTCGCCGGCCCCAGGAGGGCTGCAAGGGCGTAGGGTGCTCGCGGCACCCCCGAGGGCCGGCTGCAGTCCTTCCCTGGCCGTGCCGACGCTGAGCTGGGGCCAGGCCCTGCCCCACGCTGGCATACGGCCCTCGTCCTGCTGTCCCCTCCGCGGGGCCCTGCCCGCACTGAGGCTGTCCCGGAGCACGAGGCTGTGGGTGTTGCATCTCTTGGTTCGACTGGAAGCTCTTTCCTCCCCTGCCCGCACCTGCAGCTGCCCTGACTTTAGCCCAGCGCAAATCCGGGGTCAGAGTCCCACGGCATCCCCGTCTCCGAGTCCCAAAGAGCGAGGGCGGCCCGTGCTGGCCCCCGTGCTCAGCTCGCGCCCGCCCTGGGCTCCCGTCCTGCCGGGACCAACCCCGGTTGGCTTCTGGCTCAGCGACACGGGCTCTTGGGCTTTTTCAAGCACACTCAGGGTAGGTTTATTTGCAGGCAGCTGGTGGGGTGGCACCGAGGTACGGCTCGGAGCTGCTTTTCTCTATGTTTTGTCTATTTAAACGTTTTCTCGTGGCCTGGAGCGGGTGAGGGGGCTGAGAAGTGGCTGGGCAGCCTGCATCTCTTACGGGGGCAGCCCCAGGGTGGTGGCCCCATCCTGCCTGTGCCGGAGCCGCTCTGCCCCTCGGACACCCGCTGCCATCGCGCTCGCTGCTGGCCTGTGGATTCGGGGCCACGGCCCTGGTGTTTCCTTTCCGCCCTCCCCGGGCCTGAGCCCACCGCGCGTGGCTCTGCTAGGCAGGCCCCTGCCTGGTGCTCCGACCCCGCTCCCCGCTCCAGGTCTGGCAAAGCCATACCGTTTTAGGTTTGTTCTCTACGTGAAAATAAATTTTTACACACCTTCCGCTTGCATGCCGTGTCCTGCGTCACCTGGGGAGCAGGACCCCTCACCCTGCCGGGGATGCGTGAAGCCTGGGCTGCCCACCCTGTTTTGGGGGCAGTTACAGGGATTTAGCTGAAGCCCTGCTCTGGGGGGAGCTTGAGGACACGGATGCCTCTGCAACACTTGCCAGGGGAGAGACGGGGAAGGAGGTGGTGGGTCCCCGTGTCGCTCTGGCAGGATCTTGCGGGTTTGGCTGCCCCCAGGAACTGTGGCTCTGCCTGCCCATCCCCACGTGGGGTTAGGGGCTCCCCACACAGGGTTAGGGGCTCCCCACTTCCCTAACTCTGCTCCGAGGCTGGATGGGATGGGACTGCTCCCCCGTGTGCCCGGGGGGGGGTCCCTCCGTGCTGCCAGGGTGGGAGAGGAGACCCTTCCCACCACAGCACACCGGGGGTGCCGGGGAGGGAGCACGGCCGCAGGAGGCGATGCCAAGGTGGACGGGACGTGCGGTGCTCCGTCGTGAGTCCAAACCAGGCTGGGCCCCGTGGGAGCAGCAGGCACATGTGCCGTGGTGCGTATTTATAGCGCCTGCGTGCCGGAGTCACGCACGCGGTGCCGGGGCAGGCATGGGGCAGGGGCTGCCCATGGCAGGGCTGTGGGAGCTCACCCACAGCCACGCCGAGTCCCTGAGGAAGGAGCCCGGGCACTGCTCGGTGCCAGTCAGCATCGCCGCGGCATCGCCGGCCTGCGCAGCCTTGCCGGCTGCTTCCCAGCCCCTCAGCGCCGGCACGGGGCCAGCCCCACACCACGGTGGGGCTGTGCAGCCCGGAGCTCCCTGGTGCTCGCAGCGGGGCTGAGCCGTGGCCCAGGGGAGCGGGGACGTGCCGCCCCACGGGACAGGGCGCATGGGGGCCCGGGTGCCACCGTGCACGTCACGCGAAGGGTGAGGCTGGAGGTGCCAGGCTGCACCGCATGCTCTGTGCCAGAGCAGGCACCGGAGGCACCGTCTGCCTCGTGCCAAGCGGAGCACCCACGGGGGACGCACCCAGACCTGTGCTGGCCAGTGGGTGCCCGTGTCAGGGTGGAGATGGAGTCTACAGACACCTTTGCCAGACTCTGCAGGTACCTGCTGCCGGGATGCTGGTCCCATACTGGGATGCCAGTACCCATACTGGGATGCAGGTACTATACTGGGATGCTGGTACCCATACGGGGATGCAGGTCCCATACTGGGATGCTGGCCCTCATACTGGGATGCTGGTACCCATACTGGGATGCAGGTGCCATACTGGGAGGCAGGTAACATACCAGGATACAGATTCCTGTACCAGTATGCAGGTACTATACTGGGATGCAGAAACAGGATGCAGGTAGCAGTACTGGGATGCAGATGCTGCACTGGGATGCAAGTACGGTACCACGATGCAGGTACTGTACTGGGGTGTCAGTACCAGTACGGGGATGCAGGCACCATACCAGGATGGAGGTCCCATACCGGGATGCAGGAACCTGTACCGGCATGCAGGCACCACACTGGGATGCCACTGCCCGTACTGGGATAGATGCTGGTACCTGTACCGGGACGCAGCTGCCCGTACTGGGATGCTGGTACCCGTACTGGGATGCTGCTGCCTGTAAGGGGATGCTGGTACCCGTACCGGGATGCAGCTGCCCGTACTGGGATGCTGGTACCCGTACTGGGATGCTGCTGCCTGTAAGGGGATGCTGGTACCCGTACCACAATGCTGCTGCCTGTACCGGGATGGATGCAGATACCCGTACCAGGATGCAGCTGCCCGTACCAGGATGCAGATACCCATGCCGGGATGCCACCGCCCGTACCAGGATGCAGATACCCGTACCGGGATGCCGCTACCCGTACCGGGATGCGGATACCCGTACTGGGATGCCGCTGCCCGTACCGGGATGCCGCTGCCCGTACCGGGATGCAGACACCACATCGGGCTGCCGCTGCCCGGTGCCGGCCCCGTCCCGGTGTCGTGCCGCGGGGCGGCGCGGGGCGGGTCCCGGTTTCCCGCGCGGCGGCAGCGGCGGGGGGGGTGGGGGGGGCGCTGCGCCGTGCGCTGCGGCGGGGGCGGCTCCGCGCGGCTCCGCTCCCGCCCCCGCCGCCGCCGCCGCCGCCCCGCTGCCATCGGCGGCTCCCGGCGCCGCCGCTCGCAGCTCGCTGCCGGGCCCGCCGCAACGCGGGGCTGGCGGGGAGAGCCGCCCCCCCCGCCGCCGCCCCCGCCGCCGCCCGCGCCGCTCCCCTGCCCGGCTCGCCGGCCCCGGGCGCGGGGGAGCGGCGGAGCCCGCCGCCCGCCGGGTGCATGGACAGGAGCTCCCTGCTCCAGCTCATCCAGGAGCAGGTGAGAGCTGCGGGGGGTGCGGGGGGGGGGGACCGCCACGCACCGGGCATCGCTAGCGGGAGGGATGCTCGCAATGCACCGGGCACGGCTGCCGCGCAGCGGGCAGCGCTGCCTGCCGCCTGCCAGACCCGCGGGCAGCGCTGCCCGCCCAGCACCGGTACCGCGCCCGCTGCCCCGCCGCCTCCCACCCCTGCCCCGGCGGAGCCGGGCCCCCGTTGTGCCGCTGAGACCGCGCAACTCAGCTCACTTGTGGCCTCCTCCTCGCCCCAGCGCTCCCCGCTCCACCTGACCCCGGGCCGGATCCTGCCGGGTGCACCTTCAAGGACGAGGGGTGCTGGGCAGCCGAACCCCCATGGCTGCGGCGGTGCAGGATGGGGCCCCGAGGCCGCCGTGGGGGCTCAGCTGCCCTGGCGAGGCCGGGGGCTCGCGCGCCTTCGCGGGGGGCTGCGTCCAGCCCCGTGACCTGATTGCAGGATCAGGCCGTGGAGCATTACCGCTGCGTAGCGGTGGGCTCCGCTCCGCCGGCAGGATCAGGCCCCGCTGCATTAGCACCCGCTGCACCCTGGCCCTGCCCGCCTCGTCCCTCCGTCCTCACCCGAGTTAGCAGCTCCCCCCTGGGGACGGAATTTATTGGGGATCAGGAATATTAAGGGCCCCCCCTCGTCCCTGGCTGGCCCCGTGACCTTGGCCGAGTCCCCTGGCCTCCCCAGCCCGGGAGCTGTGGTGCCGTCCCCCGTGTCCCCCCGCCGCTGGGGGCTGGGGCTCCGTGTGCCTCCGAGCCCTTCGGGGACAAGCAGCATATTCCCCGGGTGAGAGCAGGACTTGGGAGAGCCCAGCAGGGCCAAGGGGCTTTGGGGGGGCTGGGGATCAGCCCCCCCCGAGGGGCCTGTAAGGAGCCAGTGGGGTTGGGGTGTGGGGAGACGTGCCCCAAAAGCAGAGAGGGCTCTCCAGGGGCCAGCGAGCTCAGCGCGCGCCAGCGCGTGGGGACGGCGTCTGCCAGGTCTCGGCGTGGCACACGCACGTGGCACCCGTGGGGCGGCATGTGTGGGGCACAAGGGACTGGGAGGGGGGGACACAGGACTGTGCTCCTGCGCCCCAATGGCTGGGGCTGCTCCCCCATGGGCCGGCAGCCACTGCGAGGGTGCAAGCACTGCCCACACCCCACACCTGCACCCCACACCTGCACCCTGCTCCCCACCCTGCGCCCACGCCCAGGCTCCGGGCAGCCGGACCCCCCTTGGGAGAGGGGCTTTGGCTGCTCCCTGCCGGGGCCTGAGGGACGTGTTGCATGCCGGGGTGGGGGTCCCATGCCCCCCAGCACTCCCTCCCCTGCCCGTCCCATGAGGACAAGTTTCCTCTCCCACGTTTCCTTCCGTGTCGAAGGAAGGAGCAAACCCGACGCAGGGTGATTCCGTGGGGCGCAGGGTCCCCGCCACCCTCGGTGGAGCTCGAGCTGCACTCCAGCCATCGGTGCCTCCGTCCCCACCCCGGACTCCTCACCTCCACCAGTTGGGTGCCCCACGGCACAGGGTGCCCCATGGTGCACGGTGCTTGGAGGGCTCAGGGTGCTCGGTCAGTGCCGGCAGCCCTGGGGATGGTGCAGGGTGCCCCGGCACAGGGTGGCGGAGCCCGGCGCCCGGCGGTGAGGGTGCGCGGGAGGAGCGGGAGGAGGAGGAGGAGGCTGGTGCCAGGGCCGCGCGTGTGTTTAGCTTCGTGGCTTCCTGGCTGGCAGGCTGCTGGCGGCGAGAGAGAACCGAGTGGGAGAGGGTTGGCCGTGCCACGGGGAGATGGGGACGCCGGCGCGGCACGGGGCACCTGCGCGGCACAGGGCACCCACACAGTGTAGCCTCCCTCGCCGAGGCAGGGGCTGGCGGCGCGGCGCATGATGCCACCAGGCTTGAGACCGGGGTGAAGGGCGCCAAGAAGGTCTCCCCGGCCGATCAGGGAGCCGCAGCCCTGGCATCCTGGTGATGCCCCGTGCCGTGCCCCCACAGCTCGACCCCGAAAACACCGGCTTCATCGGGGTGGAGACGTTCGCCAGCCTCGTGCACAGCCATGAGCTGCCCCTGGACCCCGCCAAGCTGGACATGCTGGTGGCCCTGGCGCAGGGCAACGACGAGGGGCAGGTCTGCTATCAGGAGCTGGTAGACCTGGTCAGTGCCGGGGGGCCGCGGGGACGGGGGCGAGCGGCCGGCTACCAGCCCAGGGTGGGCGCTGGGCACCTCCCTGTGCCCCTGGGGAGGGGGGCGATCAGCGGCGGTCCCTGGGGACTCCGCTGGCATGGGATGACGGCACGGCCTTGGGGTTGCTTGTCCGGCCGGTCCCAGAGGGCTGCGGCACGGGGCAGTGGCAGCGATGGGCGGGGGGTGGCCACAAGCCCGCCGGCCCGAGGTGCCCCCGCGGCCCCCGCGGGCACGGCCTCTCTCCGCAGATCAGCAGCAAGCGCTCGAGCAGCTTCAAGCGCGCCATCGCCAACGGGCAGCGCGCCCTGCCCCGCGACGTGCTGCTGGACGAGACCGGCCTGGGCTTCTACAAGCGCTTCGTCCGCTACGTGGCCTATGAGATCCTGCCCTGCGAGATGGACCGGCGCTGGTACTTCTACCAGCACCGCACGTGTCCGCCCCCCGTCTTCATGGCAGCCGTCACCCTCACCCAGGTATGGGGCCGGCACCAAGGCTGAGCCTGGCTGAGGTGTCCCCCTGCCCATGGGGGGCTCAGACCCAGGGTGGAGGGGGTGGGTGACCCTAGCTGGGATGTTCTGGTGGCCATGGGGGGCTCAGACCTGGGGCGGAGGGGGTGGGTGACCCCAGCTGGGATGTTCTGGTGGCCATGGGGGGCTCAGACCTGGGGCGGAGGGCGTGGGTGACCCCAGCTGGGATGTTCTGGTGGCCATGGGGGGCTCAGACCTGGGGCGGAGGGCGTGGGTGACCCCAGCTGGGATCTGTCAGTGGCCGGTTGGGGGCTCAGATCTGGGGTGGAGGGGATGGGGGACCCTGGTTATGATGTGCTGGTGGCCAAGGGGGGGGCTCAGACCTGGGGTAGGGGGGACAGGTGACCCTGCTTGGGATGTCCCGGTGCTCATACAGGGGGTCTTCAACCCCAGGTGGCCCCAGCTGCGACGTCCCAGTGGCCGTGGTGGGGCTCAGACCTGCCGCAGGCCAGAGGGACGCAGGCGCCGGGGCAGGGGGGTGGTGGTGGTGGGGTCTCGGCGCGGCTGACGGCCGCGGGGTTTGTCGCAGATCATCGTGTTCCTCTGCTACGGGGCGCGGCTGAACAAGTGGGTGCTGCAGACCTACCACCCCGAGTACATGAAGAGCCCCCTGATCTACCACCCCGGGCACCGGGCACGCGCCTGGCGCTTCCTCACCTACATGTTCATGCACGTGGGGTAGGTCCCTGCTCGGGGCGGGGGGGCGTGGGGTGCGCGGGACACGACGCACCGTGGGGGCTGCGTGACCTGAGCCACCGCCTGTGCCCTCCCGTGCCCCGGGCAGGCTGGAGCAGCTGGGGTTCAACGCCCTCCTGCAGCTGATGATCGGGGTACCCCTGGAGATGGTGCACGGCATCCTGCGCATCAGCTTCCTCTACCTGGCCGGCGTCCTGGCAGGTGGGCACATGGCGGGGGGGGGCACACGCTGTCCCCATCGGTCCCCCGTCACCAGCCCCGGGGGGGGGGGGGGGGCCACGGGGAGATGCGCCCCGAGTTTGATGGGGGCACGGGGCGCCGCTCGCCACCCGCTCTTGGCCGCCGGGTACCCCCGCCCTGCGCTGCCAGCACCGCTCGCCCCCGGGGGGGCTAGGGGATGATGCAGCCCGTCATTAATTAATGTGGACTCTAATTAATTAGCGCTACGTGGGGCGAGGCCCCACGCTGAGCTCTGCCCGCACCCGCAGGCTCCCTCACCGTCTCCATCACGGACATGCGGGCCCCCCTGGTCGGGGGCTCGGGGGGTGTCTACGCGCTCTGCTCGGCTCACCTCGCCAACGTCGTCATGGTCAGCGCCCCCGGCGCCGGGGGGGGCACCGGGGGGGCGGGGGGGGGTAGCATGGTGTGATGTTGGGCGGGGGGTGCCGTGGGGTGGCATGGGCGGGGCGATGGGGGGCGGGTGCATCACGGGGTGGGCACCGTCATGGGGGGGGGAACACTTTAGGGTGGCGTCATGGCGGGGGGGGGGGCGTGCGGAGAAGCGGGGTCGGGCTCTACGGGGCTGGGGCATCGCCGGTGCCAGCCCATCGTCCGCCCGTCCGTCTGTCCGTCCGTCCGCCCGCAGAACTGGGCCGGGATGCGCTGCCCCTACAAGCTGCTGCGGATGGTGCTGGCGCTGGTGTGCAGTGAGTACCCGGCCGCGCCCCCCACCCCGGGGGGTCCCCCCGGCGGCGGCGGGGGGGGTGGGGGGGCGGGTGACGAGGGTGATGGGGGGTGGGGGGGGCCACTGAGCACCTCCCCGACGCTCTTCCAGTGAGCTCGGAGGTGGGTCGCGCCGTCTGGCTCCGCTTCTCCCCCCCGCTGCCGGCCTCGGGCCCCCAGCCCAGCTTCATGGCCCACTTGGCGGGGGCCATCGTGGGCATCAGCATGGGGCTGACCATCCTGCGCAGCTACGAGGAGAGCCTGCGCGCCCAGTGCGGCTGGTGGGTCCTGCTCCTGTCCTACGGCACCTTCCTCCTCTTCGCCGTCTTCTGGAACATCTTCGCCTACGACCTGCTGGGGGCACAGATCCCCCCCCCGCCATAACCCCCCTCCTCCCCCCGCGTATGGGGGTCGGTTTTGGGTGGTTTGTTTTTTTTTTTTTTTTCGGAGGACGGGGGGGGGGGGGGGGTCCCCGCGCGTGACATGGGGACCTGTCCCCTCGGTGCTAGTGGGCGCGCAGCCCCCCCCCCCCGCCCCCGCCCTCGGCATGGGCTGTCTTCGTCCCCCAAAAGTACCCTGGCACCCCTCTTCGCCACCCTTGCTGTGTCCCCACCCCAAAGGCTGCTTCAGCCTTGCCCAACCATCGCCACCCCCCACCCTGGGGTGCCCGTGGGGCTCGGGATGTGCCCCCCCAGGAAAGAGCCGAGCAAGGGGTTCTCCCTGCCCCCCACTTGTTCTCGTACCCCCTTTCTGGGGTGGGGGCCGACTCGTTGCACCCCCCCCAGGACCTGCACTTTCCCACCGAGGCCTGGTGCCAAAACAGGAGCGATTTATTTTTCTATGCCAAAACATCAATATAAATAAATGAAAGAGAGAAAAAACCAAAAACCCCCAAAAAACCCGCTCTGGGGAGAGCCCGGCAGGGAGGCCGAGCAGCTGAGACCGGCACAACTCATGTCAGCAGTGCCCTCGGGGTGCAGCCCCCCCCCGCCCCTTCCCTGTGCCCCAGCCCCCCGCTTTTGCTGCCAGCCGCCCTCCCCGCGGTAGGGGGGCTCGGCCAAGGATGGGGCGCGGGGGGGGGCCCCGCTCCGAAATCCCCCCCTGACCTTTTTGGAGTATAAATAAATATTTTGCACAGTGCTGGGGCCTGCGTCTGGCGGGGGGGGGATGTCCGGGGGTGCCCCCCTCCCCATCCCTGGTGGTCTGAGGAGCGCTCGGGGGGGCTGGGCACTGGTGTCACCGCCGCCCCCCATGCAAACAACCCCCCCCCGCACCTCCACACCACCCATGTACCCCACAGTCCCCATCCATGCCCACCCGCCTGCACCCTCATCAGCCCCCCCCCTCCCTCCTGCACCCCCCATCAACCCTCCCATCCCCCTGCCCCCCCAATCCCTCACCCAGCCCCGCACCCCCCCGCACCCCATACCCCTCCATCCAGCCCCCCATATGCAGCCTTACAACTCTCACCCCGCCCCTCCGCTCCAAACCCCGCCCCTCCGCTCCAAACCCCGCCCCTCCACCGCCCGACCCCGCCCCCGCTCCATCCCTCCTTCCAGGCCCCGCCCCTCACCCCCCTTCAGGCCCCGCCGCTCCTCCCCGCCTCTTCACATGCCCCGCCCCTCCGCTCGACAGGCTCCGCCTCCCCACTCCGCCCCTCCTCTCCATAGACCACGCCCCTCTCCCAGCATCGCCTCAGACCCCGCCCATTCTCGCCCCGCCCCCGGCCCCGCCTCGCGGCGGCCCGGCCCCGGAAGCGGCGGCGGCGGCGGCGGCGGCTGCTGTCGCAGTGCGCGGCCGGAGCCAGCGGAGCCGCCGGCCCCAGCGGGCCGGGCCGGGCCGGGCCGGGCCGGGCGGTGCCATGAAGGGGAAGGAGGAACGGGAGGGCGGTGCGGCGGGGACCGGGACGGCGGGCCCGGGCGCGGCGGGGGGCGGCAGCCCCGAGAAGAGCCACAGCGCGCAGGAGCACAAGGAGCAGGGAAACCGGCTCTTCGGCGGCCGCAAGTACCCCGAGGCCGCCGCCTGCTACGGCCGCGCCATCGTGAGTCCCGACGGCACCCCCACCCCGGGCTGGGACCCCCCTCCGGGCCTGGGCACTCCCCCGGGCCTGGGCACTCCCCCGGGCCTGGATCCCCTCCCTGGGCCGGGCCTGGACCCCCCGCGTTCAGGCCTAGACCGCCTCCCCCAGCCTGTCCCCCCTTTCCTGGACACCCCCCAGCCAGGCACAGCCCCCTCACCCCCGGCCCCCCACATCCCCACGCTGAGGTGGAGGGCTCCGGCCCCCCAGGCCAGGGCAGGGTGCCTGGGGGCCTGTCCCATGCCAGGCTGCCCCACGGGGACTGGCCCCGGCTTGTCCCCCCTCCACCGCGGCAGGCACCCCACTGGGCGCGCACCCGTGCCGGCGCTCCCGGCAGGGTGATGGCGTTGCGCAGCCGGCTCACCGAGTCACCCTGTTGTCACTGCATCTCGCCCCTGCCAGCGCTTGCCGTCGCTGGCCGTAACACGGGTCTCGCTTTGCAGAACCGCAACCCCTTGGTGGCCGTCTACTACACCAACCGAGCCCTCTGCTACCTGAAAATGCAGCAGCACGACAAGGCGCTGGCGGACTGCAAGCGAGCCCTGGAGCTGGACGGCCAGTCGGTGAAGGCTCACTTCTTCCTGGGCCAGTGCCAGATGGAGATGGAGAACTATGACGAGGCCATCGCCAACCTGCAGCGAGGTGAGCGGGCACGGGGACGGTGTTCTCCGCCCTGGCCACCCATCCACCAGGAATGGCGAAAAGGAAACCGGTGCCAGCTCTGAGATGCCCTTTCCCCTCCCCAGCCTACAACCTCGCCAAGGAGCAGCGGCTGAATTTCGGGGACGACATTCCCAGCGCCCTGCGCATCGCCAAGAAGAAACGCTGGAACAGTATTGAGGAGAAGCGGATCAACCAGGAGAATGAGCTGCACTCCTACCTGACCAAGCTGATCATGGCAGAGAAGGAGAGGTAACGCGGGGTGCTGGCGGCACCTGTAAAGGGTTTTTTAGTGCCATGAAGGTGTCACAGCTCTGCTTGGTGCCTCTGCTGTCCTGGAGGTGCAGGCAGAGCCTGGCAGCTAGGGCAGCAGCAGGGAAGGGAGCGGTAGCATCCCTCCATCGCTTCTGATCTCTCCGCTCTGTTCTAGGGAGCTGGCTGAGTGCCGAAACGCTCAGCAGGAAGAAAACGCAGATGAGAGCCGGAGCAGAGTTCAGCTGGCCAGCATCGAGGCCAAACACGTGAGCTGGGGGCCAGGGCTGCTTCCTCGTCCCATCCTCATCCCCGTGCCCTGCTGCGGCTGTGCAGGAAAAGGCAGGAGACGCTAGGGCAGAGCTTCGCAGCTTTCATTTTGTGGCTGGAGCTGCTGTTGCAGGGCTTTTGTGTCCCCCCGTGACAGCTACCCCTGCTCTGTCACCTCTTGGCCCGGCCGCGCCGGCGCCTGCTTGTGCTCCCCCAGCTGCTGTAGCTGTTGTTCTCTGAGGGCTGTGCAATGCGAGTGGCTCTTGGCCACGTGTGGGTCTGGGTGCTGGCCCGGCCCAGGGGACTAATCCTAGGATAAAATAGCCCCAGAAAGGAAGGTTATTTTTAAGCTGGATCACTCCTGTCACACGAGCGCTGGCCAGGGGCTGCGAAGGAGAGGGGCCACGGAGGCTCTGCCACCTCATCTCTGCCTGCCCCAGCCCCCCTGGGGTGGGAGGCTTGGGGGCTCTCTCCCTGGGGACCCGTAGCCCCTGTACACCGGGGTCCCCTCATCCTTAAGGCCTTTTATCTTTCAGGACAAATACTTGGCGGACATGGATGAGCTATTCTCTCAAGTGGACGAGAAGAGGAAGGTGAGTGTGGCCCAGCCCCACGCTCTCGTCTCTCCCCAGCCAGAGCTGCTCATGCAGACTCTTCCCTGCTTCCCCCTTGGAGCCGGCACCACCTCCCAGCCCTCTTTTTTTTTGATGCTGGGCTCACCCAGCCCCTCCTGACCCAGCTCCACTTCTCTCGAGCCAGAAGCGGGACATCCCTGACTACCTGTGCGGGAAGATCAGTTTTGAGCTGATGCGAGAGCCCTGCATCACGCCCAGCGGCATCACCTATGACAGGAAGGACATTGAGGAACATCTCCAGGTACTGCTGGGCTGGGGGCAGCGGGGGCTTCCCAGGACCTTGCCCACAGTCCTCCTCTGCCTGGCTTCTGCCCTGGGCGTAAAGGCAGCTGCCTGCCTAACTAAGGGCTCAAAAGCCTCCTTGGGTTTGGTCCCGGTTACCTGCCCGGGCAGCTCCCCGCGGAGGTGCCGGGGCAGGCAGGAAGGCGGCGGGCGCTGCCAGACCCTGCCTGAAGCGGAGGCGGCTGTTGGGAAGGGTCTTGTGCCTTGACCCGCTCTCATCCTGCTGGCAGGCACCTTCAGGGCGGGGGGGCTCTCCCTCCAGCCCCTTCTTTTCCTCCCCCCCAGCAGGCACACAGATGCCTGGTTGCTGTGCCGGATGCCGGCACGGCCCTGGCCTGGCAGCTGCCTGCGCCCCGGGGCTGAGGCTGGGCGCGTGGAGTAACCGGTTCGCGGCTGTCTCCTCCCCTCGCAGCGCGTGGGTCATTTCGATCCGGTGACACGGAGTCCCCTGACCCAGGACCAGCTGATCCCCAACCTCGCCATGAAGGAGGTGATAGACGCGTTCATCTCGGAGAACGGCTGGGTGGAGGATTACTGAGGGGCCGAGGGGGCAGCGCTGGCCTGCCCAGGCTCCCTCTGGCCTCGGCGGCGCAAACGGCTCTCGCTGGGCTGGCACCATGCCTTACTCGCTCTCCGGCTATTCCCCCTCCGCCCCGGGTGCCTAGAGACCCAGCGGCAGTGCTGGGCGAGGGCGCATCGCCATCTCCCCTTCCCGAGGAACCGCAGTGGCTGGGCGGGCACGAAGGCTTCCCTCTCCACCAGCTCCTCGCAGCCCACAGCACTCGGAGGAAGACCTGCCCAGCGGTTTGAAGAAGGCTGGCTCATTGCGGTGACCTGGAAGGTCTTACCAGTGTCTTCCTCACCCAGAGAGCGGGGTCCCCCTTGGCTACGGCAGCTGAAAATCCCCAAAGACAGCGTCCTGCTGCGGGGAGGTGCCGCGAGGAGCTCGCTGGGATGACTGCCTGGTGCCCTCCCCGTGTACATAGTTGTTTCCTCCTCTTTCCATCTCCTGCCTGGCCAGGGTCCTGTTCGCCTCATTCCCTGTAAATAGCCACTTGCCAGGGTGGGAGACTAATGTTCCTGCTATGGACACCCACTCGCCCTCCGGCTTTTCCTGGGAAACAAGTGCCCCCAGGCTGGAAGGGGCTGGCTCGTGCGTGTCCCCTCTCCTGCCAGGAGCGTGGTTCCCTGCAAACAACCGCCCGGGTTAAAGTTCTTCTTCCTCTTAATGAAATCCCTTTAAAAACAAACAAACAAACAAAAAACCAACAACACAAACCAAAACCACCAACAAATCCACGGCCGACTGGGACTCCAGCGTTTCGATCGGCCGCCAGCCTGCCTGACTTTCGAGCACCCTCTGGAAGTTTGCCAATATGTCAATTAAAAAAAAAAAAAGGAAAAAAATACATTAAAATAATTTAAAAAAAATTCAGCAATAAATGTGGAAAAAAAGAGCTGGAGTGGTTCACGGTGGTGATCTCCGTACTGGGCAGGCCACATCCTGACTTGGGAACCGGTGCTATTCCACGAGGAGTGGGTTTGCCTGCCCCTGTGGGCTGGGGCTCACCCCCCTGCCTGCTCTGCCTGCCCTGCCTGCATTCTGGTGCCACAGGGATGTAGCAATACATGAAGAGCTACAGCAGAACAGCAACTTTAATCCAAAAGGGGAGGGAAAAGACCAGTAAAAACCAGAACTTCTTCAGGCACTTGATCCCGACACCAGTAGAATGGGCAAAATTGGGTGCTGCCCTTCCCTGCTGGCGGTGGGCACCGTAGCTGCCAGCCCGGCATGCTCTTGCCGCAGCCGGGATGATGGCACGTCCTCATCCTTCCTGGTTCTACCCCAGGAAGGTGGAGATGAAGACGCTGGTGTCCAGGTTGAGCGTGGCATGCCACCAGCGGTCGGGGAAGTACAGGACCTGGCGGGAGAGAGCAGGGGGGTGTCCCATGGGCTCCTGGGGTGTCACCCTGCATCCTCCTGCAGCCCCGGGGTGCTGGGCGGGCTGCGTGGGTGTGTCCCCCTGCCCTCCCATTGGGAGCAGAGACCCAGGGTGATGTGGGGGGGCCGGGGCTGGGCCAGACTCACCTCCCCGGGGCGGAGGGTGCACTCCAGCGGCCGCTCGGCCGGCGGCAGTGCGGGGTACGTGTGGTGGAGCCAGGCTAGCGTCGTCTCGTTGGGGTGGAAGTGGGGTGTTTTATCCGGTGGGTACAGAAACCAGCGCTGGAAGACACCGGAGGAGGGGGCACACCCCCCCATTTCCCCTCCAGCCCCTCAGGCTCAGCCCCAGGGGGGCTTCTCCATCTTGCCATGTTCAGGGGGTGCCCCTTGGAGTCTTTTTTTGCTCCCCAAATACCTCCCCCTGGGGATCAATTCTCACCTTCCTGCCAAAAATCACCTCAGAGTAACCCGGGCCATGCCAGTGAAAGGGAACGCCGGAGCCGGAGCCTACAGTGGGAGGGGGGTGGGTGCTAGGGAGACACCCCTCCACCCCGTCCCAAGCCCACCGCCACCTCCACTGGCACCCACCTGCGATCCCGAAGCTGTAGGCAGGGCTGGTGCCCGGGATGCGGAAGGAGGGGGGCACATACTGCTGGAAGAGGGAGCCCCACTCGGTGAAGTTGTTGTCCCCGAAGAAGTAGAGGGTGTCTGGGGGTGGGGTGGAGATGGGGAGGATGAGGCCGGTGAAGAGCGGAGGGGTGCCGGTTGCGGGCCGGCGCTACCCACCGCTGCCCAGCCTGGCCGGATCCTGTGGCTTCAGCAGCTGCTCCACGTACTCCTGGAAGGGCACGTCCACTGCGGACAGGGCAGAGCTGGGGGGCCGAGCCGGGGGGCCCTGCCGGCACCCCCGGGCAGGCCCTGCCCGGTGCAGGGGCTGCGGGGCCCGCCCCCAGCCTCACCTTTGCGGTAGGAGTAGGTGTTGGCCGTGCTGAGCCGCACCGGGCGGGCCCCGAAGGCCGCCAGCAGCTTCTCCCGGGTGCAGAGGGCACGGAAGGCCTGAGGGGGGAGGCACGGCGGGGCCGGGATGGGCCGGAATGCCGCCGCCCTCGGGGCTCCGGTGTGCGCTCCCCCGCCCCTCAGCCCCCCCCGGTACTCACCGAGTTGTCCGTCACCCCGCGGAGGATGACCGGCCGGGAGAAGGCGAACCTGAGGGAGAGAAGCGCAGCGGGGTCCCGCACGGGCGGCCGCACCGGGGCCGGCCCCAACCCACCTTCCGGGGCAGCGGGGCCGGCCCCAAACCCCCGCTTCCCCCGGGTGTGCCCCCAATCCCTCTGGGCCCGCCCCCCTAGCCCCCCCCCAAGGCCCCGGGACACCGGGACCTGCCTCCGGGCCTCCCCACGAGCCCTGCCGAGGGACCCCCTCTCGGGGCAGCGGCCGCCCGTACCGCTGCAGGAAGAGGGAGTAGGTGAGGGAGGCGTCGGCCCGCTCCACGGTGCACCGCTCCTCCTCCGGCACCGTGCCCGCCAGCCTGCAACGGGAGGCTCCGCTCGGCACCGGCCACAGGCCCGGCAACAAGACGGTCTCCCCCCCGCCCTTACCAGCCGCCGCCCGGCGGGTCGGTACAGCCCGCGGGCCGGGCCCAGGCCAGCGGCAGCAGCAGCGAGAGCAGCCGCCCCACCGCCGCCATCGGAGAGCGGGACCGGCCCCGGTACCGGGGCCGCGGGGGACTACGCTTCCCGGCAGCCACCGCGGCCCGCGCTGACATCTCGCACTGCCACTGGCTGAGGGCGTCGCTACGGCTCCCGGCAGGGTCCACGCCTTAAAGGGGCCACACCTTAAAGGAGCCAGAGGGATTGTGGGGCCCACAGCCTCCCGGGGCGCCGCGGGGGAAGAGACCCGCAGCCGGGGAGGGGGCCAGGACCGAGCTCCGCCCCGGGGCCCCGAGCCTGCCCCCGGGGCCGCTGCAGCCAGGTTAAGCAAAGACAAGAGGCACGGCTCAGTTCAGCTGCTCTGTTTTGTTTTAATCCAGTACAAAAGGGCTGGGCAGGGGGCTGGGGGGGCACACGCAGGGCCCCTATTTACACAAAAATACAATAAATACAGGGAAGGAGGTGCAGGGGAGGGCAGGTAGGCAGGAGGCCCTGCCTGTTCTGCCTGCCGCTGCCTGCCGTCTCCCGAGGGGCTCAGGTGTACTCGCAGAGGTGGCCGCAGCCGGCGGGGCAGTGGGAGCTGGTCTCCAGCCACTTCATGATGTGCTGGAGGTGGCCGCCGTGGCTGCAGCCCTGGCACCAGACGAAGAGCCCCTTCACCACGTGGTGACAGACGGCGCACATGCTGGCACACTGCCGACACCTGCGCCAGAGAGAAGGGGGTGAGCCCAAGAGCCCTTGGAGGGGCAACGAGGGGGAGAGCGGAGGGGGCACCAGCCCCACCCTCCTGCCCCTGCAGCCCCTTTGGGACTCCCCCTCGGTGGTCAGAGCACGGTCCCCACCTCCCTGCCCGCGGCCCTGCCCTCACCTGTCACAGATCCAGCCCCTGTTGCTCATGGGCCGCTTGCAGTTGCTGCAGTTGACGTGCAGGGTGGTGGACGCCTGGTTGAGGCAGTTGATGGCACGGCACGTGCTCAGCTTGATCACCTCGTTGGAGATGTTCCAGAGCTGGAAGCGCTGCAGCAGGTCGATGTAGGACGTGTACCAGTGCTCCTGGGGACGGCCGCAGACAGCTCAGCCCCAAAATCCCCCCCTGGGATCCCAGCCCCACGTCCCAAAGGCAAGATCCCTGCAGCAAGGGACCTGCTCTGTGGGGCTGGGGAAGAGGCATCCTTCCCCAAATCAACAGGCCAAGGCCACTTCCCCACCCTGGCCCTGCAGACACCACCTCGGGTCCCTGCCAGGACTGGTGGTAGGGCAGCCGGCTGGGTACCAGGGGTCCTGGAGCTGCCCACCCTGGCTTAGAGCAAGCCTGGCAGGGGCTAGAGGAGAGGAGAAGCACCCAGAGCCCAGGCAGGATCCCACTGCATTGGGACACACCACCTCTGGGTCCCACCGAGGTGTCCTACTGCATCTCGTGGGGATGCTGCACCAGCCCCGAAGGGAGAGTTCGGTTCCTATGCAGCCAGGAGGAAGGGGCGTCCCAGGGTCTTACCTGGGTCTGCTCATCAATCTCCTTGCGGATGCGGTCCCCCAGCACGATGAGGACGGACACGGCTGTCTGGACGTCACCCTGCTCGGCGTAGAAGAGGAGCGTGTCTCGCACGATGGGATTGAAGAAGTCGGAGGGCAGGCGGTTCTCGTAGAGCGAGTGGGAGATGGAGATGAGGGAGAAGGACTCCACAGGTGTCAGCGACACCGTCTCGGCCTCATTGCCACTGACGTGAGGAGAGTCAGCCTTGTCTTGCAGGTGGTCCAAGGCCGATGGGTTGTCCACGATTTCATGGCGCAGGGGGAAGGCTTCTTGTGGAAGGCTGTATTCTTGCTCTTCAGCTGCGAGGAGAGATCAGGAACGATTAAGGAAGGTTGGCAGAAAAAAATCCAGCTGCGTGTCTGGGACAGGCAACACCTCTCGGCACCACCCGTGCACTCACCGTGCGGGTTCTCGTGGTCCATCATATACAGGTCATCCTCATCCGCTTCCACGTCTCCCAGCAGATAGTCCGCAGGGACATCACTGCCCTCCGTCTCCTCGTTGTCTGTGTGCCCAGGGAGAGAGAAATCGGCTCGTCTCCCCCTCAGGCACACAGTTGGGTCCACATCCCCCGTGCCCTGCCCCAGCCTGCCAGGCTGTGTCCGAGCCAGACGGCTCGGCTCCCCACCACAGTCGCGTTCCTGGGGCCCGCAGCCACCGCTGCGGGGGTCACAGGGGTAAACTGTCCTTCTGCAACCCCAGGGCTCGGCGTGCTTCACCTGAGGATTGCAGCAGGTCCAATCACCCCAATTTACAGGATAAATTTACCGGTTTACCCCGTATCAGGGCCACTGACAGCTGAGGAGGGAAGAGCCCGCCCCAGAAACGCTACCCTCGTTGTTGATCAGGGTGGAGGAGGAATCCATGAGGATGTTTTCTGCGCGGCTCTCTCCTTTGCTGCGGTCCAGTCTTGACTCGCTGCCCAGCCCAGAGGGGATGTCCTTCAGGTTAAAGCTGGGAAAGAAGCCAAACTGAATAAGCACAGAAGTTTACAGCTTCCCTTCTAGCCACCAAACAGCCCGGGTACAGGTCTCCGGTTGCGATTTGAAGGGTGAAACACAAGACATGGCGATTTCCCCCGAGAGCACGGAAGTCAGCTGTCCCCACATTGTTAACTTAAAAATAAAGATACCTTGCAGTCGTGAACACAGCCCTTTCTCCAAGCCTGGTGTCCCTGCTCGCCCCGCAAAGCTGCCTGTGAAGGCCTCCCTAAAGGATTTCAGAGCTGAGCGCAGGCTCTCGACTCCATCTCCTAATATCCACCTTCACCTTGCGGGCGGGTAAAGAGGAGCTGCCTCGCTACCCGGCGCTTTGCTGTTTGTTATGCCTCATCGCTCTCGGGCTTCGCCGAGATGGAAAAGGAAGGGAACGGGGTTGAAGCAGAGCTGAGCTCTTCAGCTTGCTGCCTGCGGTTTAAGTCAGTGACCTGCCTGGATGCAGAGCTCGGTCGAGGAGAACGTTTTGTTTGATGTTATTCGCGTCTTTGCCACTCACCTCGGGAACCCGGCCCTGCGAGGTCTGACAGCTCATTTGGAGTCCTCACCCCTCGCTTTTGTACTTCATTGAGAAGAGGAAAAACAAGTTTTCCTGCTTCATCAGCCCACCGTGGGGCTCTCCATGCCAGCGAGCCGCTGGCGGAGCTGGGCTGTCCTCTCCCTTTGAGAGGCAGAAGACAACCTCTCCACACCAGCAGCAAGACAGGGGTTGTCCAACCCCCGCCCTCAGTCACAAACGCTAATTAAAAAACTGCAAAGCTGGTACCAGCCCCACCGCAGCTTCAAACTTTGTTTGAAGGAGGGAAGGGAGCAGCGTATGAGCCCGCACGGCTCGAGGCCAGGCTGGCCGCTCGCTTCGCACCCCGCCACGGAAAATGGTCGTGTTCAAACGATGCCAACCTGCAAACCAGCGCGGCCTGAGGCTGAGGGAGAGCCGTCCCTGCTCCCATCCCGTGACTCCAGCCCAGCTGAGGAGCCGTCGCCTCTCTCCCACTCAGGGAGCCGCCCCGGCCGTCGCGTCTTTCGCTGCGGCTCCGGCACCCCTTACCTGTTCATGAGCGGGAGGGCGGCGCTGCCTTTCCCCATGCTGTGGTTGAGGTTGGCAGACGACACGGTGCCGAGGCTGGAGTAGATAATTCGCAGCATCGTCCACGTTTGAGCCACCTGCGGGAGAGAGACAGCTGTGGTCAGACCTTGCCGGGCTAAACACCAGGCCCCATGCACCCACGGGCCTGACTGCGACCTCCCACTGTTGGCCCATCCAGAGAGCTGGGCAAGCTCTCGAGGGCGGTCACGTTTCTGGGCAAAGATCCGCGCTCGTCATAGGCAACGGCGCTCTGGTGCCAGGTGCGGGGACACCCCGAGGCCACCGGGAGCTGCCGTCTGGCTCGGGCCTCATCCTGACAGCACCTTTCAACCCCGGCACCAGCCTAGGTCTGCGCTGAGAGTCTCCAGCCTAGGTCTCACCTGGTTGCGGTCCAAGCCCTTGGCCACCTTGGCGTTGTGGTCGCAGAGCTCGGCCAGGGGCCTGCCGGCCAGGGCATACTGCTTGGCGGTGTGCACGAACCAATCCATGCTGCCGCTCTCCACATCCGTCTCGAAGACGTTGAGGGCGCTGGAGGAGGAGATGTACTCAAACTGCTCCGTGGGGTCCAGCTTGCGCTTGAAGAAGATGGGGTGACGCCGGTCCCCGATGTAGGGCTTGCGGTTGGAGTCGGAGGAGATGAGGCTCTCTTTGGCGGCGAAGGCCAGGTCTCCGTAGAGGCTGTAGCACAACCCCTCGGGGTTGGCCCGGTCGATGGGCTGGCTGGCGTCCTTGAAGATGTGCTGGTAGAGGGTGCTGTCCTTAGAGCCCGACAGGAGGAAATAGGGGTCGTGGAGGTGACGCCACACGATGCCCGTGGTGACGTCCTTGTGCTCCTCGAACATGGCGGAGGGGATGAAGGGACGCCGCACGTCCCAGACGTAGATGTTGTGGTCCACCATCATGGAGCAGGTGGCGATGTGGTGCTTGCACTCCGGGCGCCACTTCACCCGGGCCACGGAGGCGATGGTCTGCACGCAGTAAATCTCCTTCGCCCGCGTGGTGTTCATGTCCCACACCTTCACCATCTTATCCCGGCCGCCTGTTGCCAGCCAGCCCCTGGGAGAAGGGTGGAGAAAGGCGGTGAGATGCCAGCTTGGGCCAGGAGCCGTGCCCGTTCACCTCTCCTTTGCCACCACGGCACAGAAATGCTCACAACACAGATGTGACCAGGTCCACGCCAAAGGGAGGCAACCGGGCTGTAACTGCGTCCTCCCACACACTACCAAACGCCTCCGCTCTCCAGTAACCAGGACGGGCAACACCCCTCCTTCCCGCCCTCGTTTAAGGCTCTACATCTTCAGAGCCACACTCGTCTGAAGGGCTCCCAGCCAGAACAGTTCCCCTCAGCTCCGGTTTCCACTTGCCAGGGACAGCAGAGAGGAAAAAGGCCAGTTTGAATGTATCTCGGTGCCTCCCTAAGCTTGTGAGGAGTCGCAGCGCTGCCTGGCAGGGCCCACAAACCACAACAGACGCACCCCAAATGCCCCCGGGGAAAGGCAGGAGGGAAATGTGACCAAACACAAGCAAGCCGCGTCCCAGAGCGGCCGCACAGCGCCTTCCCCGAGCTGAGCGCTGGAGCGAGAGGCTGCCCCGACATGGGGGGCAAGACAGCAGCTTGCTATACACCACCGTTAGCAACCCAGTGCCTCAGGATCCCCCAATTTATCAAAAAGCAAAACCAAAACACCCCACCGCCACCCCAAAATCAAAGTAATAACTGCTCCCATCTTCCAGCAACGGCCCAGCCCCTGACACAAGAGACCCTGCTTCCCCCTGAAAGGTCCCAACCCCATTTTTAGGGCTTCCCCCGTCTCTGCCGAGGCCAGGCGGCTGGCAGGGTCCGGCCCCACACACACCTGTCCTCTGGGTGCCAGTCGCAGCAGAAGACGGGCCCGTTGTGGGCCGTGAACATCCTCTCGTAGCGGTCCGGCCGGCGGATGTCCCACAGCTGCACGTTCCCGTTCTCAAAGGTGGCAGCGAAGGTGAAGTAGTCCCGGATGCTGAACTGGACGTCACGCACACTCTCCGACTGGCCTGAGCGGGGACAGAAGTTGAGATCCGGTGGGACGGAGCTCCAGCAAAGCTAAAATCTCCGCTGGGAGAGCCACTGGGGATCACCAGCCCAGAGGGAAGGGGAAAGCAGGCAGCGATGCGGCCACCTTCCAGCTCCTGCGCAGGCCCGGCCCACTGCTGAGCAGCAAAAAAAAAAAAGCCACAGAACACCTCTCAGCTCCCTCCGACACTGTGCCCTGAGCAAACCCTCCCAGGCACAGGGAAAGGGCAAAGCCCCCAGCCTCCGCCTCCCACCAGGGTCAGGGGCCAAGCAACAGCCCCTGTTCATACCAGAGAAGGTGCTGACAGAGTCCTTCTTGCGCAGGTCGAAGCATTTCATGTAACCATCCTGGGATCCGCTGAGGAGCATGTAGACCTCGGTGGGGTGGAAGCAGACCTTGTTGACGGTGCGCTTGTGCTCGGTGAAGAGCTGGTCCTGCTTGTTGCGGGACGGCTTGCCCAGGTTCCAGGTGACGACCACGCCGTTGGTGGCGGCGGTGGCCAGCAGGTTCTCGTCCATCTGGTGCCACACCACATCCGCGCAGCTGAAGTTCAAGGAGGGTTTGCGGCCGACGCGGAGGTTCAGCTTCTCCACAAACTGGTCCTCCTCGATGGAGTAGATCTTGAAGATGTTGCGGCCGGCCACCACCACCTGGGCAGCGTCGCGACACACGCTGATGGCATTGGCGGGGGCGTCCAGGTGGCAGAACATGGTCCGTCCCGTGAGGGCGTTGCCCCCCAGGGCTGTGGTGACCCTGGCCATTTTCTCCATGGCCGTCCTCGGGGCACACTCCCCTCTCCAGGAGCAGGCTCGGAGGCTCGCGTCCCCGCAGGCTGCATTCACGCTCGCGCGGCCGCCCTGCTCCACCTCAGCCAGAGCTGGGAAGGGACAGGCTCGGCTCCCGCAGCTCCCAGCAGGCCCAGGTGGCTTCGACCGCAGCGTTTTGTGGCCACATCCGTGGGCCGTGGAGGCGAGAGGCTACAGCTCGGTTGCTGCCTGCAGGGAGAGAGATACAGCCCCACACCGGGCTTCTCCTGCTGCCGTCTGTAACTCCCTCTCAGGGAGTTCTTGAAAACCTTTCCTGGGATTCTTGCTCCCTCCTCAGTTCAACCCCCCGCGATGCTCCGCTGCTGCGAGCAGCTGTTGGTGACACTACGAGAGGTCGACTACAGCAACGCGGACCGAGGCGAGCGGCGATGCCAGCAAGAGGTTGGGTGAAACGAGGCCGCAGTCATCTCCACGGGGCACTCCTGGTGCCCTAAAACCCTGCAAACACCACAGGCAGGGGTTCCCTCTGCTTCCCTAGTGAGGGGGTGGGCAGCAGCTCCCCCCGCCAGGCAGAGGAGCAGCTCTTCCCAGCCCTGTCCCAGGCCAGGGGCTGGCAGCTACCCTGGGGGAGCCCCGGGGCCAGCAAGGATGCCTGGGGGTGGCAGGGCCTCTGGGGGCACCCACAGGCCGCATGCCCCCGAGCCAGGCCCTCCTCCTCCTCCATCCTCCACCCTTCCCTCGCCAGCCCCAGCCCCCCTCACTCCCCACATTCCTCCACCTCAGGGCCCGCTCCTGCCCCTCAGGTCTCTCTCAGGGCCCCCTCAGGAACGACCTCCCGCCCCACAGTCCTCTCAGGGCCCCTTCCCACCCCATAGCCCCCTCAGGGCCCCCCTCTCAGCCCAGAGCCCCCTGAGAGCTCCCTCAGGTCCTCCTCAGGCCCCACAGCGCCCTGAGGCCCTCGCTCACCCCACAGCCCACTCAGGATCCCTCAGATCCCCCTCAAGTCCTCCTCAGGGCCCCCTCCCGCCCCATAGCCCTCCAGCATCCCTTGCAGCTGCCGGCCAGGCCCTCCGCCACCGCCGCGGTGCCGTACCCGGTGCCGGTGCAGCCCCACCGGCAGCTCGGGCCCAGCAGGCCCCGCCGCCGCCACGGAAACGGCCGCCGCGCCGCGCCCCGCCCCTCCCGCGCCGCGCCCCGCCCCCTTCCGCCGCCGCGCCCCGCCCCTCCCGCGCTGCGCCCCGCCCTCTTCCGCCGCGTCGCCCCGCCCCAGAACACGCCTTCATAACATGGACCCTCCCTCGGGAGGCCCCGCCCCTGGCTCAAGCCCCGCCCCCGTCACGGGGCGGGAAGGCGGGGCGGGGCCCGCTGGGGGAAGCGGGGGGGCGTGGGGGGGCAGGGGGGAAAATGGGGGTGTCACGGCGGGATATGGGGTGCATTGGGGTGGGGGTGCCGGGGGGACGTGGGGTGCAGTGTGGTGGAGAAAACGGGGGTGTCAGGGGGATATGAGGTGCATTGGGGGTATAGGGATGCACTGGGGGGGTATGAGGGTGCACTGAGGTGTGGGGCTGCCGGGGAGACTGGGGTGCCCTGGGGTGTGGGGGTGCTCTGGGTTTAGGGGTACATTTTGGGGGGTGACTATACAGGGAGATACAGGGCTACACGGGGGGATGGGTGTGCGGGGGGGGCGCAGTGGGGGGTCTGGGGGTGCAGTGGGGGGTCTGGGGGTGCAATGGGGGGTCTGGGGGTGCAGTGGGGCGGCGTGGGGGTGCACTGCCATGGGGCGGTGTGGAGGGGTTATGGGGACACCCCAGCCCTGGGGCTGGGGCTGTGCTGGGGCTGCCCATGCGATGTGGGACCGCGGGGGTGCGCCGGGCTGATGGCACCCCCCGGCTCTGCCGCCGTCACCGGCAGGGGTGGGGGGACACCCATGTGCCACGGCCCTGCCTGTCCCCGGCCCCCGCCCGGACACCCCGACCCCTGGCACCCGTGTCCTGTGGGCAACTCGTGGCAGCACACCGGTGGGTCTGGGGGTGCAGGCAGCCCCCCACCCTGGCTGCCACCGTGCCGGGGTGCTCCGTGCCCCAGCGGTGCCACTCTGCCCCACGGACCCGCTGGCTCCGGGTGCACCCCAAACCCCCTTCCAGCGCCACGAGCGTCTTCGTGTCATTTTGGGGCCAGAACGGGGCGTTTTGGACAAAGGAGGGAGCGGAGGCGGCAGGTGGTGCAGCAGTTCCTTCCCGGCCGGTACAAAGGCAGAACAAACCGAAAGCGTGTCCGTGTCCGTGTCCGTGTCCATGCCCGTGTCCGTGACGCCCCAGGGACGGCCACTGAGCCCCCTCCGTGGGCACCCCAGCACCGTGCCCGGCTCGGCCCGGCCCAGGGGTCACCCCGGCCCCCCGCTTGCCGCTGGCGTCGGGGCGACGGCTCTCCGGCTGGAAGGGCGGCGGCGGCGGCGGCGGCGGCGGCGGCAGCGTGTCCTGAGGTGCCGCCTCCCACCTTCGCTCTGCGCCCCCGGTGTCCCCCGCGGCGGCTCGGACCCGGCCCCGGTCCCCCGGCGTGTCCCGTCCCAGCCGGATGGGTCACTCCTTGGCGTCGGCATCCCGCCGGGACCGGCATCACCCCACCAACCCCACGAGAACTGGGGCCCAGTGGGGTCCCCAGGGTGGGAGGGGGTGCTTGCCGGGAAAGCCTGGCTCCCGGGGCAGGATCCGGCCGGGGTGAAGCCGTACGGATGGGCCGGCTGGGGGCTACCGCTTGCCGCCGTCCCCCCCAGGTCCCCCGGAGCCTGCCGTACCACGAGACTGAAGCAAGCGAGCATGCGAGGGCGGCGGGCGGGCGGGCGGCGAAAAACGTCCTATGGACCAGGAGAAAGCGCCGGGCACCCCAAGGACAGGGCCGGGGGCTCGGGGGGACGCGCAGCATGGGCGAGGGGCGGCTTGGTGACCCGCTCCGGGGGTGTGAGGGGAGCCATCCAGCCTCCACCACCACCCATGGGTGCTAAAAAGAAGCTTCCTCCTCTCGCCCATCCCCGGGAGCATCCGTGGCAGCGGGGCCGTGCGCCTGCTGGGCGCTGGGGCAGGGGGGAGCAGGATGCGGCCCGGGGGGTGGGTCACGCTGCCGTCGCCTTCCCGCTTTGGGTTTCCGTGATGTCCGTTCATCCATCTGGAAGGGGGTGGCAGGAGACCGGGAGGAGGACGAGCAATGGCGGCGGCACGGGGGGAATTTACAGGGTACCCGGGGGTGGGGGGCTCCAGCAACAGGCGACACCGTCCCCCATCTCCCCCCAAGAGCCCCACGTCGACGTTGGCGGGGGGGGACACACACACATCCGGGGTCGGTCGTAATCGACGGCGTCTTTCGCGTCTCCCCCCAGCAGACGGAAAGAAATGGGGCGGGCGACGTCCGACGGGGCGGCGGCGGGGTGGGCGCGGGAGCGGGAGCGGGGCGGCTGGACCGGGCGCTACTCGATCACCATGCAGCACGGGAGGTGCTGCGAGAAGTACTTGAAGAGCTCCGGGGTGGCCCCGGGGCAGTTGGTGAGCTCCAGCTCCTCCAGCTCCTGCAGCTGCACCAGCCCCGACAGCCCCGTGGTGGTCAGCAAGGGGCAACCTGCAAGCGGACAGGGCGCACCGTCAGCCCCAAAACACCAGCACCCCCAAAAAAAGTCAGCACCCCAAAAAGACCCAGCACCCCAAATAACCCAGTACCCCAAGAACTCGGCCGCGGGACCCATCCCCGGGGAGCTGGGCTGGCTGCGGGTGGCTGTCGCCATGCTGGGGATGGGGGGATGCTGGCTGTCCCCAGCCCCATGCCCCAGCCCCATGGGGACCCGGGCACCCCAGTCCCAGGGGAGCGAGTCGGGGGGTCTCACCGGCCAGCGAGAGGAGGCGCAGGCTGCCCATGCTCAGGAGATGCTTCAGGCCAAAGTCCTGCACCTGGAAAAGAAAACGGAGCGGGAGCAGGCGGGGGGATGAGGGGGGCTCCGCGGCCGCCGCAGCACTGGGGGGTTCAGCGTCGCTGGGGCGGGGTGCCTGGGCAGGGGGTGCTGGGTGCTGGGTGCTGGGGCAGGGTGCTGAGGCTGAGTCCTGCTGAGCTCAGAAGTTCACCCCGTCCCTTCCCCTCTGCCCAGCACCAAGTCATGGGGGCTCCAGCCGGCCCGGGGTGCCCATCCTGAGCACCACCGTCCCCAGGGAGGGGCCAGCCCCTCTGCCCTCCCCGCCGCGCCAGCCGGGACGGGCCCGGCTGCGTTTCCCCACCTACCTGGCAGCACCAGCGCAGGTAGAGGCTCCGCAGGGACGACATGGTGGACAGGTAGCTGAGGCCGGTGTCGGTGATCCGCACGCACCTGCCGGCAACACAGGGTGTCAGGGCTGGCCGGGAGCGGGACATCCATGGGTGTCCCCAGACCACGGCCCCCAAGCTGCACCCACGGCCTCCAGTATGGCTCAGCATGGCATGGCATGGCATGGCATGGCTCGGTATGGCTTGGCATGGCTTGGCATGGTGTGGCATGGCATGGCTCGGCATGGCTTGGCATGACATGCCATGCCTTGGCACGGTTTGGTATGGCTCAGCATGGCATGTTGTGGCGTGGCGTGGCTCGGCATGGTGCAACATGGCACATCTCCAGCTTGACACAGCAGAGCATAGCACGCCTCGGCATGGCTCAGCATGATGTGGCATGTCTTGGCACGGCATGGCATGCTTGGGCATGGCTCGGCATGGCTTGACATGGCACGGCATAGCACAGCATGGCATGGGCTTGACACAGCACAGCATGGCATGGCTCAGCACGTCCCAGTGTGACATGGCATGCCTTGGCATGCCTTGGCACGCCTTGGCACGGCACAGTACAGCTCAGCACGGCTCAGCATGGCCCCGTACCTGTCGAGCACCAGCTCCTCCAACTTGTGCAGGTCGCAGGCGATGTACTCCAGGGCCATGTCGGTGATGCGAGGGCACCAGGAGAGGTCAAGGCTGCGCAGCTTCCGCAGGTTCTCGGCCACCAGCTCCACGCCGTCGTCCGTCACCTTGGAGCAGCCTGAGAGGCTGAGGACGCTCAGGTTGGGCAGGCTGTGGACCATGTTGACCACGCCGTGGTTGGTGATCTCCCAGCAAGAGTTGAGGCGGAGGGTGTGGGTGGTGTAGCCTTGCTTGGCAGTGAAGTAGGCGAGTGCCGTGTCCGTCACGTGGTAGGCTTGCAGGTTGAGCTCGGTGAGGTTGGGTAGGAGCTGCGAGATGGCGGCGATGGCGTCGTCGGCCACGTTGATGCAGTCGCTGACGCTCAGCGCCGTGATGCGGGCGTTGAGGCTGGACCACAGCCCAGCCTCCGTGAAGTCGTTGCAGCCGGACAGCTCCAGCCGCACCACGCCCTGCATCTGCTCCAGCATCACCTGCCGAGGGGCACGGGGGTCAGGGCGCGGTGGGCACCGCTGCCTGCCCCACACAGCCCCACGCCCCCACCCCGGCTCCCTCTGAGCTTCTTGGGGCTCTTCCCGCTGCCCCCAGCCCTGCGTGGGTCCAGTCTTCCCCCCGGCCCCCCACCAGCGCCAGAGCAGCGCCCTACTCCGGGACATGCCAGCATCCGTGGGGGACAGGAGGGGACAGGCAGGGACCCCGGCCACAGCGCCTGCTCCGTACCCCATGCTGCTGGCGGGATTAATGCCCGCTCCCAGCCCGGGCACTGCTCGAGCAGGATGCGGCTGCGGCGCAGCTGGTGCTGTGTTTGGCCATGGCATGGGGCAGGGGACCTCGGTGGGGACCTTGCCCAGCCCCGTGCGGGACCGTGAGTTGCCCCATCTCCATCTGGGGCCCTGGGGCCCAGTCAGCCAAGCGGGGATGTCCCTGTCCCCTGGGCCCTGCTCCCCGCCCGCCAGCGCACCCACCCTGCGGCAGGGCCACCTCAACGCGGCTTTGCCTTCCTGACGGGGATGGGTGAGGGCAGCACCCACAGGCAGCATCAGCAGGCAGCAGGGATGACACCTCCCTCCCCCGGCAGCATCCTCACCCCCTGCCTGCGAGGACAGCGCAGGCTGCAGCCCACCCCACCGCCCAGACCATGGGCAGGGGTTCCCGATGCTGCCCGCACCCGTGGGACGGTCGTGCTGCCTGCCTGCTCCTTGCTTGTGGCCGGTGAAAGCTTTGCCCACGCCTGTGTCCCCGGGGCCACTGGGAAGGACCTGCCATTGCCACGTCTTCTCCACCCTGGCCATCTCGCTGGGGTCACCTACCTCCAACCCCGCGTCCGTGATGGTTGACCTCTTAAGGCTCATGGACTTGACCCCCTTCTTGGAGAGGGGGTAGTTATCAATGAACTCACAAATGTCCAGGTCAGAGACGCCCACAAGGCAGAAGCCGTCGAAGCCGCGGACAGCAAAGCCCTGCAGGCTGACGAACTCCTTCTCGCCGCCGGGCAGGACGTTGTAGAGCTCTTTGGTGTGCAGGACGGGCGTCAAGCCCACCCAGAACTTGGGTTGGTAGAGCACCCGCCGCCACGCCTTGCACACCTGTGCCAGCACGCACTTCTCGCACGCCGAAAAGTACCAGAACAAGCGGTTGAGGATCTTCTCGTCCACCACCAGCTGCCTTTCCGAGGGCGAGCCGGGCAGCCGCTCTGGCGAGGGCTGCTCCGAGCCTTCGCTTGTGTTCAGTCCCACCAAGGAAGCGCCGGGAGGGGAGGAGACACCGGCCAGAGCGGCCAAGGAGAGCGGGGAGGCCAGGCTGGGGATGGGCAGGTCGCTGCGGTGGGCTAAGGCCGGGCTGAGGATGGCAGGCACAGAAGAAGGCTGGCACAGGCGGTTTTTCACAGCGGGAGTGCCTTTGGTGATGCTGGCGGAGCCGAGGCCGTTGGGTTGCGTGGGGATCTTCACCAGTCCATTGCGGGGCAAACATGGGGGCTTGGTATCGCCGTTTCTCGGGTTCGACATCTTCCACTGCTCTCTCTGCAACACAGGGATGTGGGCTGAGGGGCTGCTGGCCCGATAGGGAGAGCAGGCAGGGAGAGCGGGCAGGGAGAGCGGGCAGGGCTGGAGGGGTTTTGTGGCACCGGTGGGGAGGGAGACGCTGGGGGTCCCTGTGCAGGGAGGAAGGTGGCATGGGGGAGCGGGTGGTGCCGGGCTGCTGGGCACGGCCACAGAGGGGTCATGCCCAGGGCACAGAGTGGGGTCCTCCGAGGGGCTGCGTGGCCCTGGTGTCCCCCATGATGGGGGATGGATGGAGATTTGTCCCCGGATGACTGCATCCCCCTCTGAGCCTGGGATCCAGCCACCAATGGGAGCAGGAGCAGGATCGTAGAATCACAGAAGGGTTTGGGTGGGAAGGGACCTTTCAAGGCCATCCAGTCCAACCCCTGCAGTGAGCAGGGACATCTTCAACTCGAGCAGGTTGCTCAGAGCCCCGTCCAGCCTGACCTGTGATGGTTCCAGGGATGGGGCATCCACCACCTCTCTGGGCAACCTGGGCCTCACCACCCTCACTGTGAAACATTTCTCCCTTATATCCAGTCTAAATCTGCCCTCTTTTAGTTTAAAACCGTTACCCCTGGTCCTGTCACTACAGGCCCTGCTAAACAGTCTGTCCCCATCTTTCTCCTAAGCTCCCTTTAAGTCCTGGCAGCTGCAGGAAGGTCTCCCCGGAGCCTTCTCCTCTCCAGGCTGAGCCCCCCCAGCTCTCCCAGCCTGTCCCCATAGGAGAGACGGTTGTAGCGAGATGTTCCAGCCCTCTGAGCATTGCTGTGGAGGGGAGAGGAGGCAGCGGCAGTGGGGCAGAGCTGCCTGCGCTCACCGTGCCAGCCAGGCGCTCGGCGGCGAGCCCATGCCGGCCGGGAGCCTTGCCGAGCCTCACGCCAGCCGGGCGGCACCCTAGCAAACCGGGCCAATAAATATTTCAGCGGCAGCGAGGCCGGCTTTCCAACGGCCCTGCCACACCCTGCCATCCATTATTCAACATATTTCCCTCTATAAATACGGAGGTGAATAATTGATGGGGGCTCAGCCCCCCCCTCCCCTGCCCCAGCCAGTGACTGGCGCGGGGCCCTGCCGGTGCGCTGCCCGTCCTGCTTGCACCCTGTTTGCCGGGGCTGTGCCAAGCTCTGCCGGGTGTGAGGGGCTCCTGGCAGCTCCCAGGGACGCAGCGAGGAGCTGGAGCCCAACGAAGAGGCTTCCAGCTCAGGGACCAAGGGACAGGGACACGGTCCTCGAGCCCTGAGGGATGGCTGGCACATCCATCAGGCGGTGGCTGATGGGACTTGAGGACCCTCTCCATCGCCAGCTCCCCCCCGGACCCAAGATAAAAGAAATGCAAATATTTGAGCTGCTTCATTTGAGATGGAGATGGCCAGGCCCTGACGGAGGGGCACCGAGGGAGGAGCAGCCCGGCCGGTGATGCTCATGGCCCAGCTCCGTGGGCTCTGAGGATGCTCCATGTAGCCTTGGGGGGATGGCTGCCAAGCAGGACGCAGCCTAGCTCCCCCGCTGCCCCCAGCCCATCTCTTTGACCCTCACAGCACCCCCGGGTCTCATCCAGCCCTCCAGGAGTAGCCAGGGAGGGAAGCAGCCACCTGAAACGTGCCATGGAACAGCTCAGGAGTGGCAGGCAGCTGCCAGCGGCACAGCCGGCAAACCCCATGGGTCATACAGTGTGCAGCGTCTCCTGGGGATGCCCTCCCCGGCACAGCGGGACCGCGGGACGGGGCTGGTGGGAGCTGCTGAAGCCTCTCCCGTGGTGTGAGCGGCAGCGGCATGGCGAGAGCCCAGCCTCTGGGGACGAGCCTGGCCCCGTGCAGACAGTCTGGCGCCGCTCCCCGCTCGGATGTAGCCTCTGCTGCCTCCGTTCACGCTGCCCAACAGAGGAGCTGGGCCTCTGATGCTTGGATGTGTGTTAAATTCACTTGAAAGCAGGAGAAGAAGAGGGGAAAGAAGGAAAAAACTTAAACCCAGCATCTCGGCGCTTGGCAGCAATTAGGGAAGCAAACAGAACATGCACCAGGGTGTCTAACACAGCCATACAGCACAAATCCAAACAGATAATTAGCAGGTGGCACGGGAAGGCTGTCGCTCCGGCACGGATCCCACAGCCAGAGCTGTTCGGCACGCTGGCTTGTCCCCAGGGAGAGGGCAGGTGGTGGCAGAGGGGCAGCCCCGGGCCTTGGGAGCCCAAGGGGACAGTCACGGGAGGAGACAGATGCTGACAAGTCGCCGGACTGAAATGCAGTCAGTGGGAGGTGTTGGCAATGGTTACAACCAGCTCAGACCTCGGCTGGTCCCTGAGGCCGGGCTCAGGGGGGGTTGAGTGGATTCAGCAGCTTTCCCAGTCCTGCCTTGGAAAGCTGAGCCAGGTCCCCCCTGCCCCGGGCGCTGCGGCTGCCTGTCTGGCTCACAGAAATCCCCAACCATGAATGAGCTGGGAAGTCACTTCCAACAGAAAGACGGCCAGAGATTCAGGCCCTCTGGGCACAGGCAGGCTCCGGGCAGCGGCGGCGGGAGGCCGGGCAGGCAGGCTGTCTGTACATGACCACATCTCTCTGGAGAAGTGGGCGGGGAAAGATCTGGGGGTTCCTACCACCCCAAAAGGATCTGGATTCTGCCTGGGGGGAGGACACCAGCCTGGAGAGGGTGGGGTGGGCACACAGACTGGAGAGGGGAGTGGGTCCAATAAGACTCTCTCCTCTGTGGGGCAGCGCTGGGATCTGCCCTCCTCCACTGCTGCAGGAAAACCCCTGCCTGCAGCCAAGCAGCTCCCCAGGCTCCCGTGCAAGGCCACACTGCTCCACGTACAAAGCACAAGGACCTCATCCCGTGGAGATGAGAGCTGCTGTGTGCTGGGACACCCAATGCACACCCTGCCCTGCCTCAGGCCCTCCCTCCCACCCACTGAGACAGCGGAGTGACACGGAGATATGAAGCCGTCTGCCTTGGAGGTGTCAATACAGAGCCCCTCTGATGTTCCAGCAGCTCTGTGAGCACCTCTGTATGCTTTTTTGACCACCCCAAAGCAGCAGGAGAGCAGAGATTTGGCCTTTCCTCTTCTCCCCATCATCTCACTGTTTGCAGATTGTGTGGCTGGGCCAACCACACCACCACCATAAGGACAGTTCAACACTTGGTATGACCATCCTTACTCTGGGATCCCACGGGAAGGGCCCAGCTTCACAACCCTCCCCACAGCAACCCCCCTCTGCTCTCGCAGGCCACACCTTACAGGGGAAGTCTCTGCCAGCAGTGGAGTGCCAGCTCCCAATCCACAGTGGGAGGAAACCTGACAAAAGCAAAGGGCAAAGTCTTTTAGTCTCCCAAATTCACTCCAGGGTGCACATTTCACAGGAAACGTCATTGCCAGAGAAGTCACTCCATTCATGAGGGTTTTGTCATCCACAATGAACGATGATGCAGTGGTAGGGGGTGGATTTGACGCAGGAAGAGGGAAGAAAGAAGGGGGTCTAAGAGCCTGTCACTACAAACATTACACAGGTGATGAAGTTGCTGGGAAGAATAGGACAAAAGCTGCCATGAAGACAGAGCTTGTCCAAGCCGTTGGTGAGTTTTCCCTCTCCATGTGGTAGTGAAGAGGGATGAGGGTCTCAAGAGATGGGCAGGGTGATCAGTCACCCTGTTAGTGCCACCCCTGTGTGGGTGTTCGCCCAGGCTGTGGCAGATGAGGCCTGCTGGATCAGACTGTCACCTGCTACGGCCGGGCTCAAGGGCGAGCGCTGGACCAGCCGGGCTCGGAGGCTGCCGAGACCCCGGACTGGCCAGGCTGGGAGCCACCGGGGCCCCGGCCCTGCTCGCTGGGCAGGCCCGCTCAGCACCGCGGACAGCGGCCCCGCTCAGCACCGCGGACAGCGGCCCCTCTCAGCACCGCGGACAGCGGCCCGGACTGCGGGACCGCCTGCCTCGGCGGCCCCCTGCCAGGACCCGCTATTGCCCTGCCAGGTCCCTGTCAGGATCCACTGTTGCCCCACCAGTCCCTGCGAGGATCCACTATCGCCTTGCTAGGACCCACTATTGTCCCACCAGGTCCCTGCCAGGATCCACTATTGCCCTGCCAGATCCCTGCCAGCATCCACTATTGCCCCAGCAGATCCACTGTTGCCCACCAGTACCCACTACTGCCCAGCCAGGATCAACTATTGCCCAGTCAGGATCCACTATTGCCCTGCCACGATCCACTATTGCCCTGCCAGGTCCCTGTGAGGATCCATTATTGCCCCATCAGGTCCTTGGTGAGGATTCACTGTTGCCCAACCAGGATCCACTATTGCCCCCCAGGATCCACTGTTGCCCTGCCAGATCCCTGTCACGATGCACTATTGCCTCCCCCGATCCACTATTGCCCCCCAGGATCCACTACTGCCCCGCCAGGTCCCCGTGAGACCCTGCTGCAGCCCCGCCAGGTCTCCACTGTCCCTGCTCCTGCCCCGCCTGCCGCGAGAGCCAGTTCCTGCCCTGCCAGAATCCAAGGTGCTGCCAAATGATTTCTGTCGAGCCACTGCTTCAGCGACGGAGCACTGCCTGGCAGCAAGCAGCCGCCGCTCCCGGCTCCCTGCACACACACACATACACACACATATATAAATATATAGATATATACGCACACCCGGACACACATGGACACACAGAACCACCCCGACAGAGCCCCAGGAGCTGGTGGATGCACCTTGCAGGAGCCTTGGCATTCAGCTGCACGTACACACGCACGCAGGGACACAGCTAAGCACACGCACACGCGCACACACACGCGCGGAGGGTTGCATCAGCTGAATTCATTAGCCCGTCTATTTTTACTAATGCAGCAAATCAAGTTGCTCTTACAGGCAGAGAAAACACGCCCGAGCCACAGTGCTGTGGCAGAGCACACAGCCGAGGGTAAGTCCAGCACTCCTGAGGGTCATGGCTCCCAGGGACCCCCCCTCAGCTCTATGCAGCACCCCCAAGCAGCAGTGCCGCTGCCACACAGACTCTTGCTTTGCGGGGGCTGAACCTGCCCGCCAAAGCACGCGGTAAAGACGTCCCACCGGACCCATCGCCTCAGCAGCATGCGCGCTGCCTCCCGCTCCAATCCTGCCAGGCCAGCCCGCTGCCTGTGCCATGAGCGCCGAGGGCATACAACCGCCAGCCTCCAAGGGCAGGTCCCCTCGGTGGGGCTCGGATCACCCCAGGTGATGCCGAGGAGCCGCGGGAGGCCCTGAAGAAGCCACCAATGGAGATGGGCGGAAGAAGCCAGAGATGGAGGGGTGAGCAAGCGTGTTTGGGTAGAAGCTGCCTGTGCGTGTGCACGCATCGCTCAGCGCTCCCAGGCTCGGCACTTGCTTGGGAGAGAGGCTCAGAGCACAGCTCCAAACTCAGTGCTACGTATTCACCTGCTGCACGAGCCAGGAATTGGTGGTGGGGAAGGGTCTCACCACTCCCCCCGGCCCCGGAGACCTGCCATTTGTGTGATGGGAGCCGGGAAACTCCTTCCTGAGGTTACCCTGTGAGCTCCTTGGGAGACCAGAGGGCTGGGAGCAGCTCTCCTGCTCCCTTGTTGGCTCCTGATGACGCCAAAGAGCTCGTTCCACCTTGCAGCCGACAAAGAGGGAAAAGAACGGGTTTGAGTCCCATTCCTGCCACATGGTGCCGGGCTGGCTGGTGAATCCATTGCTGGGTCTCGTGGCCGGGCAGTGGAGCTGTGGCGATAGGGACCCCCCAGCACCGCTCTCCTGCAGGTTCCACGGCCTTTACAAACAGCAAGAGCTGGGGTTGGGCTACGTGGGGCCCAGGGAGCCGGGGAAATGCTGGATGAGGTGCCAAAGCCAAGCTCTGCTCAGGTCCCCGCCACTTTCTGCCTAGCTGAGGGAACAGCTCATATCCAGGGGCACCAGGAGACACAGCTCCTGCCCCCCCCAGCCCTCGGCATGGGGCAGCTGTAGGGAGGAGGCAGAGCTCCAGCCCTCAGGCCTGGCCAGGCAAAACTTCCTTGCAACAAGCAGCGGGGTCCCCTCCGGCTGCCACAAGCCCTTCCCGCAGCGCTGCTTGTCGGCTCTGCTGAGACCCAAATCTCCCAAAGACACCACGCCCTGACCTGCCTCCCTACCCCCAGCAACCCTGTGACCCCTCGGGAGGGATCCCCCACACCAGAGGAGCATGGGGTGTGGAGAGCAGGGCAGAGCTGGACCTCGGCGTGTGGCCCTGGGCCTGTCTCCTCCAGCCTCCTCCGGAGGTCCCGACTCTCACCGCCATGGCGGGATGCTCACGCTCCAACCAAGCTTCATCCCACTTCCCACCGACCCAGGGGAAGAGGGAGCAGCTCCTCTTGTGCCATGCCCGGCCCCCCGCCGCAAGCCCAGCCGGAGCCCAACCGCCAGCACCCAGCACGTTACAGCCCTTTGCTTTGCCCCTTTTGGGTGCCGGGAGGAGTAAACAAAAACACAAGATCCCGCGAAGAGAGAGGAGCCAGGAAACCACGGCCCACGGCTGCCCCCGAGCCCCTGCCCGCTGATGTGCTCCCGGGTCCCACTGCGACTTCAACCTCTTCTTCAAGCCCCTTCATCCCTCCAGACACGGCAACGGCCACACAAGCAGCGAGGCCCCTTTGCCCCCGGGCTCGGGGTCCAGCTGGGAGCCGGGGTTGGGGCCAATGCCTGCCCGGCACGGAGCCCATCGGGGCCAAGCTCACGGGATGCCGGGGTGGGCAGGCGCCACTCAGCCGCGGGACTCGCCGCTGCAGGGGTTGGAGGGACTAAACGCCAACACAGGCTCCGAAAAGCCGTTAGATGCACTCCTGGAAGCAAAGGCACCGGCCTGATCCTGCTCCTCGGGCAACCCCCGGCCGCTTCCCCCAGCCAGGAGCTGGGCACGGGTCACACCTCTGGCAGGGAGAAACCCTGGAGAAACGGCTTCTGCCTGCCCCATCCCCAGGTGCTCTCCCTCCCCTCTGCTCCGCCGGCCCTGGGGCGCCCGGTGAACGTGGCCGGTCCCCGTGGCATGTGGGCAGAGGTTTGGCGGCGGGGGGATGCTGCCGAAGGAGCCCTGCTCACCTGCACGCCCCGTCCCGCTCCCTCCCACGCCGTCAGCACCCTCTTGCCCCTCAAACCCCCTTTCCCCGCTCCAGGCGCTGCTCATCCACACAGGCACTGATGGGGAGCACTGGGCTACGGCTTGGAGATGGGGAAACTGAGGCACGGGCAGGATGACGTGGCTTTGACCCGGAGCTGCCAGAGTCAGAGTTAGGCAGAGCTTAGACCCCACAGAGCATGAAGACAGAATCCAGCCCCCAAACCCAAAGCGCTCCCGCTCCGGCCTCCCTTATCCTGGCTGGAGTGCGGCCATGGGATGGTCAACACAGAGGTGACCCCACCGGCGGGGACGGGGGAGACCCTTTTCCCCCTCCAGCCTTCCCGCACGTGCCACCCCGGCCCGAGCGAGGGTCCCTCCGTCCCCAGGAGCAGGATTTGGGCAGGCGGGAGGTTCCTGGCGCCGGGGATGCTCGTCCCACCGCTCCCCGCCACCGCGGAGCCGCTGGCACGGAGAGGCGAGCGAGCCCAGCGGATGGCAGAGGGATCGATGTGGGGGAAGCCAGCTCGGGGAAAAATAGATATCTAGCTCATTAAAAATGGATGCTGGAGCGAGTCCTCCCCACTCCAAACCCCCTCCCTCCCCCTTCCTGGTAGCCGGAGTGAAATCAGCACCCAGCTTCCAGAGGAGGGGAGATGCCAGCACGGCGCTCGCTCTGCGCCTGCCATGTGCTGAGACCCTCCGGGTGCTGCGGAGGGGGCCTGAGCCCCCCTGAACCGCGGGCAGAGGGTGACGGTGGAGCCGGAGCATCCCCGCCACAGGGACGGCCACGCTCCGGCCTTCGCTTGCCCGGGCACGCGCCAGCACCAGCAGATGCCCGAGAGCCGGAGCCGCCGCGGGCGGGTGCCCCATGGCACCCCTGGACCCTAACTTGGCCGAGGTCATGGGGGTCTCTGCCTGGTTGCTGCCACAAGCCCGTGCCTCTGTTTCCTCCGTTCCTGCCCCAGCCCCTCCGTGGGGCTCAGCCTGCCCACCCAGCCCCCCGCCCCAGCCGGCCTGGCATGCGGACCCTCCGCCCAGCCTCATCCCCTGCCCCGCCAAAACAACCTGCCCCCGGCCCCTCGTCCCCCTCCCAGGCTGCTAGGGGGGTCCCTGGCCCCACGCTGGGCTCTGTGGGACCCCACTGGGGGCTCAGCCCTCTTGGCCCCATCCCAACCGGGGCCTTTCCCTTCCCAAAGGGGCAATTTGGAGGCTGGTAGCAGGGTGGGGGGCGCAAACAACATCCCCCCCCAGCGACCCCATCCCCACAACAACATACCCCTAAACCCCTGCTGCAAAGCATCCCCCACCCCGTACCCCCCCCCCGAGATCCCCAAACTGATGTGGGGCGGGGGAGAGGCGGCATCACCGGGCACGGGGAAGATCAACGACCACCGGGAGAGGGAAGGAGAGGTGGGGGGGTGCCCCCCAACACCCCCCTCCCTCCCCACACACCGAACCGGGAGCCCCGGGGCCGGTTCCGCCGCCGTTATATAACGCGGCTCCATGATGCGGGATGCGGGTGGGGGGGGTTGCGGTGCCGGTCTTGGTGCCGGTGCCGGTTTAACCGGCACCGGCACCGACACCGACACCGGCACCGGCTTTGTGTTTGTCAAGGGATTTTTTTTCTTACCTCCAGCACCGTTTCCCGAAGCTCACGCCATGCCGTGTGCCCGTCCTCTCGCGGTTCCCGGGAAAAAAAACCCCACCGCCGGGAAGAAAAACGGGACCCTCCTCCCCAAAAAAATAGTAACAAAAAATTAATAATCAATCAATCGATCCCCGTTAGAAACGGGACCGGATCCTGCCCCAATAACGGGAAAAATAACGGGGGGGGGGGCGTGGGGCGGGGAGGGAGGGGGAGAAAGGGGCCGGATCCGGATCCGGGGTGGTGGAGGTGGGTGGAGAAGGGGGGTCCCTCCTGCCTGCCAGCCCGGGGAGCTGCGAGCTGCTGGCACACGCACACGCGCGTTTGCACACGGGCACACGCGTGTCAGCGGCGGAGGTTGTTAAAGAGCCACGGACACGGGTAAGGAGAAGGGATCGTGGGGGGGGTGGCACCGGCTGGCGGTGCCGGGCGAGCGGGGCGGGGAGGGTGCGGGGCGCGGACGCGGAGGGAGAGGTGCGGGGTGGGGGGTGCGGGCAGGGATGGGCGGGCGGGGGGAGAGAGGGTGGGTGGGTGGGAGAACGGAGGGACGGAAGGATGGGGGGATGGAGGGGCGGGAGGAGGGACGGAGGGAGGGATGGAGGGAGGAAGGGAGGGAGGGATGGAGGGATGGAGGGAGGGGAGGAGGGAGGGACGGAAGGAAGGAGGGAGGCGTGGAGGGATGGAGGTAGAGGTGGAGGGAGGGATGGAGAGGGGTGGAGGGAGGGAGGAGTGGATGGAGGGATGGAGAGAGGGATGGAGGGATGGAGGGAGGGATGGAGAGGTGGAGGGAGGGAGGGAAGGGTGGAGGGATGGAGGGGGAGGAGCGGATGGAGGGAGGGAGGAGCGGATGGAGGGACGACGGAGGGATGGAGAGATGGAGGGAGGGATGGAGGGAGGGATGGGCAGACGGATGCTTGCCCTGGCTCTCTCCCCCCCGGCGCTGGCAGGCTGGTGGCGCCGGTGCCGACCCCTCCTCTGGCCCCGGCCGCCGGCTCAGGCCCTGCCGGCAGCCCCCGAGGCGCCGCGGGGACGGTCGCTCCAGCTCTAGCACCCCGGGGTGCTGCGGGCGCCCAGGGCAGGGTGCTGTGCTCCGGTGCCGGGGGGCTTTACCCGCCCAGGACGCAGCTGGCGGTGCGACCCGCAGCCAAGGGATGCCCCGTTGCTGCCCCCCGGCTCAGCACCCACCCAGCACCCCCGGTCGGGGGCCCAGCTTCACCACCGCTCGCCAAACTGGAGGGAACTGGTTAGGTGCCGTGTTTAACCCCGTCCCCTCTGCCTTCCCCTCGCGCAGCCCCATGCGAGCGGTGGGGCCAGCTCGGCCGGCTGCCCCGGCCGGGCCCTGGGGAGGCTGACGGAGCTGCCTGGATGCGGCCGCCTGGCTCCTGCCTCCATTATTCATAAGCCAGGTTGGGTTTCGCACTGGCAGCCGGGAGGGGGTTTGGGGAGGAGACTGTGTGTGCACACACGCACACGCACGCACACACACTCATACCCTCACCCCACCCTCCCCAGCGCCTGACAGCCACAGGAAAAGGGGCCAGAGGGGCTGGTGGCTGCAGGGGACGTGTGGGTCAGTGGCCTCATCCCGGCGACACCTCTTTTCTCCCTCGCCCGGGGAACTGGGGCTCCTTCCCCCCCGTCATCCCTTGTCCCCCCCATGATGCCCTGGCCCCCCGTGGGAGCTGGTCCAGCCTCGGGGGACAGGCACCGCTGGCCGCCATCACACCCTGGGCACCCCCGGGGCGGTGACAGCCGGTCCCTGTTGCCCCACTGGGGTTAAGCCCTGCCAGCTCCGGGCCCCAGAGGGGATGCGATGGGGTGGCCGGTGTCCCCACGCTCGGACCAGGCCAGCAGCCGTGAGCCGAGCGGCGCCGCTCCTCCGCGACTCCTCTCTATGCAAACTGCCAGCGCCCCGTCGGCCGCCTTGGGGAGGGGGCTGAAGGGTCTCACCCCGACCTGTCCCACGGCGGCGGGACCCTGGGCCCGAGCATCACCCTTCCAACCGGACCACCGGTGCCAAAGCTGGACCGCAGTGCGCCGGGTGCCGTCGCCGCAGCAACCGCCGTCGCCTAGCGCCGGCTGTCTCCCGGTACCCGTCGCCTAGCAATGGGGGATTTTTCACAGCTCGGATGAAGAGTTGAAAGTTATTTTTAGCCGGCCTCGCGAATCAATCGGCGGCTCCATTCGCCGCCCCGCAGGATGCACGCGCCCGGGGGCCCGGCTGCGCCGGTGGGGGAGTGGGGTGACCTGGCCGGCCTGGGGTCACCACCCCAGAGCGGCCCCCGGGGACCCCCAGGGCTCGGCCCCCTTTGTGCTGACCCCAGGGTTCAGCCCCTCTGGGCCCCTCCAGTGCCCTCCATAGGGCTCAGACCCCCCACGCCCCCCCAAGAACCTGACACCTCCCAGGAGTCCCCCCACCCCAGGCCACACGCAGACCCTCAGGCTTCGGCAGGGACCCTCACCTGGCCATGGGGACCCTCACCCAGCTGTGGGGACCCTCACCCATTCATTCAGCTACTGGGAGCCTCATCCTCCCATGGGGTCCTTCTCCGACGAGTGCAGACCCTCACCTTGCCACGGGGACCCCCACCTCGTCATGGGGTCCCCCACCTTGCCATGGGGACCCCTGCCTTGCCGTGGGGACCCCCACCTTGCAGTGGTGACCCTTGCCTTGTCAGGGAGACCCACTCGTTGCCATCAGGACCCTTGCTCTGTCATGAGGACAACTGCCTTGCCATGGGGACCCCCACCTTGCCATGGGGACCCCCACATTGTCATGGGGACCTCTGCCTTGCCATGGGGACTCCCGTCTTGCCATGGGGACCCTCGCCCTGTTCTTCCCTTCTTGACAGCCCCCCTGAGCTCCTCCAGCCCTGGGGACATGGCCCCCCAAAGCCCTGGGTGCCCATAGGTGGCAGGTGGGTCTAGGACCCCTTGGTCCCCGCCTGCGCTGGCACAGCGGGAGACCCCCTGGAGCAGACACCCAGCTCTGGGGTCCCCGCATGAGGGGGACCTGTCCAAGCAGGTGCCGAGGGGGGTGCGGAGATGGCCAGGGGGCACGGCTGGATGGGACCCAGCAGGAGGTGGCCCTGCCCAGGGTGGGCTTGGACCGGGTGATCTCTGAAGGTCCCATTTGATGACAATGCTCTGCCCCACTGTGGGACGTGGCCTCCCCACCACCCCCAGAGACCTCCGGGACCCCCCAGCCCAGGGCGGCCAGTGGGTCCTGTGGGTCCAAGCACCCTGGGGCCTGGGGGGTGGGTGGTGTGGGTGCAGCTCTGCTGAAAACCCGGGGTGCTCTGCCCCACCCACTGCCCTAGAGGGGTGGGCGAAATGGTGGGTGCTGGGGGGGCTTTGCCCCATCCCAGGTCAGCCCCAGCTCCGGTGGCTGCTCCAAAGGGGGTCCCGGTCCCCCTGATGGCCGAGGGGGGTGGAAAGTCCCCCAAGGATGCTGAGCACCCCACTGGGCGGGGGTACGCCTCAGAGGGGGCATGTCCCTGCCTGGGGACAGCGGGCCCCCCACCTCTGGGGCCCCCCCACCTCTGGGGCCCTGGCGGAGGCTGTTTGTGGGCTCCCCGGCTGGACCCCCCACCCCGAGCTGACAGCCTGGCCAGCCCCGCTGCCCCATGCTGGCACAGGATCGGGCCCCGGGACCACCCCCCCCCCGGCCCCCACAGCACGAGGGCCAGCGGGTAGAGAGCCCTGAACCCCTCCCGAACCCCCCCCCGCTCCCCCTCGCCCCACAGCCCTTCCGGCCCCTCATTTTTCACGGATTCCAGCAATTTGACTTCTTTCAGCAGCATTTCATGGCCGGCGGGCTGCACAGCCCCCTCCCCAGCCTGCCCCCCCCGTCCCCTCTTTGTTTCCACCACCCGAATTTCCAGCCCCCCGTTCTCATTCTGCTCTTCCCCCCCTTGGGACTTTCTTCCCGTCCCGGCCTGTAGCGGGGTCTAGTTCGCATGTTTTGGGGGGCTGTTGCTGGCTGGAAGCGAAATTCGTGGTGGTGGTTGTGGGGCTGAAGAGGGGGGGGCACACCTCCACAGGGACAGGTCTGGGGGGGGAAGTGGGGGTTCGGCCGTGCACCACCCTCGTGGCGGGCCCACCGCCACGTGTCCCTGCCTCCCCCCGTGGGGAGTGGGGGGCTGCTGGGGGGGTAAGTTTAGATGGGGGGGTAAGTTTTGGGGTACACACCTTTGGGGGGTGTCAGCTGGGGGGCTGTAGCCTGAGGTCTGCACAGCCTGGGGTGTATATAGCCTGGGGTGTATATAACCATACAGCCTGGGGTGTGCATAAACTGGGGTGTATATAGCCCAGGATGTATATAGCCCGGAGTGTATATAACCTGGGGTGTATATAATCTGGGGTGTATATTGCCTGGGGTGTATATATCCTGGGGTGTATATAGCCCAGGGAGTATATAGCCTGGGGTGTATATAGCCCAGGGTGTGCATAGCCCAGGGTGTATATAGCCTGGGGTGTATATAACCTGGGGTGTACATAGCCTGGGGTGTATATAACCAGGGTTGTATATAGCCCAGGGTGAGTATAGCCTGGGGTGTGTATAGCCCGGGGTGTGTATAGCCCGGGGTGTATGTAGCCCAGGGTGTATATAACCTGGGGTGTATATAGCCCGGGGTGTATATAGCCCAGGGTGTATATAGCCCGGGGTGTATATAGCCTGGGGTGTATATAGCCTGGGGTGTGCATAAACTGGGGTGTATATAGCCCAGGATGTATATAGCCCGGAGTGTATATAACCTGGGGTGTATATAATCTGGGGTGTATATTGCCTGGGGTGTATATATCCTGGGGTGTATATAGCCCAGGGAGTATATAGCCTGGGGTGTATATAGCCCGGGGTGTGCATAGCCCAGGGTGTATATAGCCTGGGGTGTATATAGCCCGGGGTGTGCATAGCCCAGGGTGTATATAGCCTGGGGTGTATATAACCTGGGGTGTACATAGCCTGGCGTGTATATAACCAGGGTTGTATATAGCCCAGGGTGAGTATAGCCTGGGGTGTGTATAGCCCGGGGTGTATATAGCCCAGGGTGTATATAACCTGGGGTGTATATAGCCCGGGGTGTATATAGCCCAGGGTGTATATAGCCCGGGGTGTATATAGCCTGGGGTGTATATAGCCCGGGGTGTATATAGCCTGGGGTGTATATAGCCTGGGGTGTATATAGCCCGGGGTGTATATAGCCCGGGGTGTATATAGCCTGGGGTGTATATAGCCCGGGGTGTATATAGCCCGGGGTGTATATAGCCCGGGGTGTATATAGCCTGGGGTGTATATAGCCTGGGGTGTGCATAGCCCGGGGTGTATATAGCCCGGGGTGTATATAGCCCGGGGTGTATATAGCCTGGGGTGTATATAGCCTGGGGTGTATATAGCCCGGGGTGTATATAGCCTGGGGTGTATATAGCCTGGGGTGTATATAACCTGGGGGGTGCATAGCCCGGTGTGTATATAGCCCGGGGCATATACGACCCGGGGTGTGCGCCGACTGGGGCACATACAGCCTGGGGTGCGCAGGACTCGGGGTGCGCACAGTGCAGGGTGCCCGCGGCGGGGGGTGCCGGGGGCGGGGGGTGCCGTCGCCCCGCGGGCGCAGGGCGCGGGGGTGCGCGGCCGTGGCCGTGAGTGTCCCCGGGTGTGCGCAGTCGGGCTCCGGGGATGCCCGGGGGGGTCGAGGGGTGGTTGGGGGTGGGGTGAGGGGCTGGGGGTGGGGGGCCGGCCCCGCCCCGCCGCCGCCATTGGTGGAAAGTTTGGGGCGCGGCGCGGGGGTGGCGGCCCCGCTCCCCCCCCCCCGCCCCGGTGCGGGCAGCGGTGCGGGCAGGGCCGGGCAGGGCCGGGCCGCCCCGGGGGCGGCCATGTGGGCGCTGCGGGCGCTGTGCCTGGCCGGGCTGGGCGCGGCGCTCGGCGGCGCCTGGGCGGATCCGTGCTCCTGGAGGGGCAGGTAGGCACCGGCACCGGCACCGGGGGGGGGGAAACACGGGGGACCCCGGCCCAGCGCCCCCCACGCCCCGGGGGGCAGCCCCGCGGCGGGGCCCGACACGCCGCTGGCCGCGGCGGGGAAGGCGCCGAGCTGCGGAACAAAGAGCCGGGACCCGCCGCAAGCCCCACGCGGGGCCGTGGGGGGCCACGGGCAGCGTCGCCTGGGACAAAGCAGCCCCACGGCCACCTTCGCCCCCCCCCCAGCCTGGCTTTCCCGCCTGTCCCGTGTGTGTGTGACACACACTCCCCCCGCCCCCCGCTAAAAATGCAGCGGACGGGACGCGGCACCGAACCCCTCGGGAGCGAGGGTGGGGGGCGTGTAAGCCCTTCGGCACCCACTCGGGGATCCCCCAAAGCGGGGGGGGGCTGGGCAACAGGCGATCCCACGGCTGCAGGCTGGGGGGGCTTGGGAGCCCACCCGGGATGGGAGGGGGGCTGTGCTGCCGCGCCCCTCCCCCCCACCCCAAGGCCCGTGGGAAAGTGCTGGGCAACACGAGCACCCCCCAAACGACGCGCTTGCACCCCCAAGTCCGAGGCGTGGAGGCTCTGGCGTTCTTCCTCCCCGCGTTTGTCCCGCACGCCTCCGCGGAGGTGCTGCTCGGGGCCTGGGGGGTCCCCGTCTCCCGGGGGGGTCCCGGCTGACGGGGGGCCGCCGTACCCCACAGCGGGCTGTCGCAGGAGGCGGGCAGCGTGGAGCAGCTCTCCCTGCACTGCGCCGAGGGCTCGCTGGAATGGCTGTACCCCACGGGGGCCCTTCGCCTCCGCCTGGCCCCCCGTCTGCCCCCCGCCGCCGCCGAGGGCAGGAGCCCCCGGCACGTCACCGCCTGCGTCAAACCCACCGGCACCTTCCGGGGGCTCAGCTCTACCTGGAGAGGGAAGGGGTGCTGGAGCTGCTGCTGCCGGAGGCCCCCCGACCCCGCGTCCGCTGCTTCAGCTGGCTGCCCGGGAGAAGGTGGCTCTCTTCCTGCAGGCCACCCCGCACCGCGACATCAGCCGCCGCATCGCCGCCTTCCGCTACGAGCTGCGGGGGGACTGGCTGGCCCACCCGGCGCTGCCCGCCGCCAGCCTGACCGGGGAAGGTGAGCGCCGAGCACCCCGCCTCAGCTTCCCCCCCCCCGCCCAGGATGACCCCGGCCTGTGCGGGGGTGAGGGACGGAGGGGCTGGATGCGGGGTGGTGCCCCCCAAGGGCGGTCAGGCACCGCGGTGACGGGCTGCGCTTGGCCGTTGCAGGGGCGTGCCGGCCGTGCAACGACACCGAGATCCTGATGGCCGTTTGCACTAGCGACTTCGGTGAGTGCGACCCCCCCCGGGGGCTGGGGGGGTCCTGGGGCTCCGGGGGAGGGAGGAAAATCAAGCCGGGGGGCAATGGCCCCCACAGACGGCCCTGGCCGCCCCTTCCCGGGCTGGCCTGGCTTGGGCTGTGGCCATCAGCATCACGGACGCCACCGCGGGACGGGGACGGGGACACGCTGACGCCCCTCCCTGCCTTCCCCCCGCAGTGATCCGCGGCAGCATCCGGAGCGTCTCCAACGACGTGGAGCTGCAGGAATCCGTCATCGGGGTGAGCGCCGCCCGCATCCACCGCCAAAAGTTCCCCCTCTTCCAGGCGGGGGGGCGGCCGGCGGGCAGCATCCGCACCCCGCTGCGCTGCGGGGTCAAGCCGGGCCCCGGCACCTTCCTCTTCACGGGGTGGCTGCATTTTGGCGAAGCCTGGCTGAGCTGCGCTCCCCGCTATCGGGACTTCCAGCGCATCTACGAGGGGGCGCGGCGCACGCGCCAGAACCCCTGCGAGTTCCCCGTGGACTGAGGGGCTCGGGGAGGGCGGCCCGGCCCCACGGGTGCTGGGGGGCTGGCGTCCCGCAGGCAGCGAGAGCACCCCCGGGGGTATGCCGGGCAGGCGTGCCAGCAGGGACGGTGCCCGGGGAGAGCGCGGCGCTTCGGTCCTCGCTGCGTAGCCGGGCTCCGGCAGCGCCCGCCGCCGGCGCGGGGGGTCCTGGGGAAATCCTGCTGGGAAGGACGGGATTTTCCCAGGGAGCGCTCGCCCGTGGTCCCCAGGGACCTGCCCGGGTGAGGGGTGCAGCCGTGGGGGGCAATGGGTTGGGGGCTCCCTGGGGCTGCGGGCTCAGGGTGCTGCATGCTCAGGGGATGCTGCGGGCTCGGGGACGCTGTGGGGCACAATGGGGCAGCTGCCCCCCTCCCCGGAAGGGCTCGGAAGGGCGGCCGTGGCGGCGGGGCCGGGGACACGGTGGGGTGCGGAAGGGCCAGGAGGTGGATTTGCAATGTCGGGGGTGGAGGGGGAGCGGGGCGGCGGTGAGCCTTGCCCTGGCCCTGCCCGCGACGGCAGAGCACGGGCAGGAGCCGCGGGGGCGGATGCCGAGGAAGAGGAGCGAGGCTGAAGGGAGCGAGGGGGACGGCGAGGCGGGAGGAAGGCCGGCATGGGGAGCAGAGGTGTCCCACCAAAGAGCCGAGGCAGGGAAGGTGCCGTGGGAGCGGGGAGAGGTCGGGCTGTGCCACCCATGGCCGCCAGCCACGGCCTCACGGCGGCTGCCGGGTCCCGCCGGAGGGGGGGAGGAATTTTGACCGTGGGGGTGGGGGGCATCGTATGTGCACTAAAGTTATAACGATACCAAATTTGTGACTTTTCATGGTTTGTTTATTTGTTTTTTTATAAACTAAGCTGTATTTGTAGTGCGTTGCGTCTCCTCTTTTTTAAGAAGCTGAGCGGGGTGTTCTCCGACGGGTGCTGCGGGCGAGTGCTGGTGCCGGTGCCGGTGCGTGCCACGGTGTGAAGCTCTGCCTCGCCCTGCACCAGCACCAACTGGGGGGCTGGAAACAGCCCCCACCATTTTGATACCTCTCTAGAGAGAGAGAGAGACCAGTATTTCCAAACGCTGCATCCCTGGCGTTGCCCGGGCTGAGTGGCTTTGGGGTTTCTCTCCCCGGGCAGCACCGAGCGAGCGGGGCCAGGGGCGGGTGGCCCGGTGCCGGGTGGGTGACCCCGCCGGCGGAGCCGCTGTCAGGGCTGATTCTCGTCAGAGCCGCCGGCCACAAGGCCTCATTGTGCCGTGCCGCGCTGTGCCGCGCCGCCCTGGCTTCCCAGCCCTGCCCGCTCCCGCCCCACCACTGCCCCCCTCCGCGGGGGCTCCAGCCCCCCGCCTCTGGCTCCTGCTCCTCCCGGTGACCCCGGATGGTGGTGAGGGGGACGAGACCGGGGATGGGGCACCGGACCTCCAACCAGGGACCTTTCCTCCCACGGGGGCTCAGCACTGGAAAAGTTCAGCCCCCTGAGCCCCCCCGAGCCCCCAGCCCCCCCAGGCCGGGGTCGTGGCACACGTCAGCTTGTGCTTTAACACCTTTTCGATATTCTTTCAATAATAACTTTTCAAATCCCACTAGCCAGGCTGAACCGCCGGGTATTTGGTGCCTCCGCTGACCGTAACACACTTTTCCGTGCCAAGAAAGCGTTTCCAAACGCTTTGGACTTTAATTAAATATATTTATCTATGTGTGTGCGTATAAAGTGATCTGGTGGTGATAAGATCCTGCCTGCAAGCTCGCGGCTGCGAGCCTGCCCGGTGGGTTTGGTACACGACACATGTTTTCCCCTTGAGAAGAGTCCGATGATTATTTTACGCTTTGCTGCCAAGGGGCTGGTGCTCATTTTGGGGCTGGGCTGGGACCAAGGGCAGGACCCGACCAATGTTCTCGAGGACGCCAGCGTCCCCCCGGGGTTTGGCGGCGGGCAGGAGCCGAGCAAGGCAGGGGGAAGGAGTGGGAAACCCAGCGGAGGAGGAAAAATGAGGCTAGAAAAGCAAGAAATGAGGTGCAAAGGGAACTGTGCTGCCCACGGCACCCTCCGTACGCCCTGCAGATAGAGCATGGCTGCTCCAACCCTGCCGCAATCCAGCGCATTCCTCTTGGCTAAATTATGGCATTTAATGTGCTGAGCATCCGGCGGCTTTCTGGCCGGCAGCAGAATCCCTTGTTTTTCTTCAAATCTGTTTATTTGGCCAAACCAGCTCATTCTGCTGCAGCGGAAAGGGCCGTTACTCCGCTCGTTCTCGGCTGCAGAGGTTTTTCGAGGTGTTTTCGGTGCCCTCTGCCCTGTGTCAGGTTTGGTCGGCCGCCCTCGCTTCCCACGGCTGCCGGCTCCCGCGGCGGCTGGGCTGCGGCCAGGGCACAAATATTTCCTACACGAGCGTCCCACGGGGGGAGACCGGGCAGCCGGTGCCTCAGTTTCCCCACCGCAGGACGGGGATAACAGCTCTCCCCCCCTGCTCGGGGCTGCCGTGGCATCCCACGGCCTCGGCATCCCCAGCTCCCCAGGGCTGGTCATCCCAGCATCTCCCCGAAAGCAGAGTCCAGCCCCAGCCAGGCCAAATTCCCACCCGGCCCCTCCTGTCTCGGCACGGAAGGTAGAAACACCACGAGACAAACTCCGGGTTTCCCCCGCCGGACGGAAACGGCAGCGGGAGGCAGCGCGGTGGGGGGGGAGAGCGGGCCGGGGGCTGCTTTGGGCAGTCGGATGGGAGCTGGGGGTCTCTGGAGGGGCAGCCAGAGCCCAGCCGGGCTCGGAGAGGGGGGTGGCGATGGCGAAGGGCTGCGGCGGCACCCTGCGAGCCCAGGGAAGGGCCCGCACTGCGGGGCACGGCAATGCCCACCCGGCACGGCCGGCTGCGGCATCCCCGGGGACGATCCCGCTGGATCCGCTCCAAAAGCCGCCCTCCACCCGCATCCACCCGCCCCCCGCGAGGGTGGGTTTGGGGCCGCCGTGGAGAGCAGCACCCCAAAACCAGCTCCCTGGGTGGAAACGTGCCCAGGGAGGTTCCCCGGGGGCTCCTCGCCCCGCGGGGTCAGCCCCACCGTCGGACCCAGGCGTCCGGCCGGGGAGGGGGGACACGCACACAAATCCCAACGCAGGGAACCCCCCCGGGGACCGCGGAGCCCTTCGGTCCCGCTGCCCACGGCAGCCCACAGCGGGGACGGCGAAACTCGGGCGGCTCTGGCGGGGTGTCCCCCGGCCCCAGCGCACAAAGGCAGCCGCCGTTTCCCGCCATTCCTCCGCCAGCCCTTCTCCCCCCTCTCCCGTCCCCTTCGTCCTCCGCCTTCCCGGCCCCCGGATAAAAGCCCGAACATGTGAATCGCGGGGCACAAAGGGGAGGCACAAAGGCGGCCGGCCCCGCTCAGCCCTCCCTGCGGCCCCCGGCCCCGAGCGGGGACCTGCGGGTCTCGCGGCCGCCCCGGCGATGCTGGGGCAGCCTGCCCGCTCTGCCTGCCCTGCCCGCGGGGCCCAGGAGCTGGCGTGGGGCAGGGGGATGCCCCTGGGACCAAGGGGTCCCCTGTAGGGCGAGGATGATGGTCCTGGGGTCAGGGGATGCCCCACAGGGTCAGGATGATATCCCTGGGGTTAGGGGGTGCCCCATAGGTTTGGATGATGTCCCTGGGACTGGGGGTTGCCCCATAGGATCAGGATGACGCCCCTGGGGATCAGGGGTGCCCCACAGGGTTGGATGATGCCCCTGAGGATGGGGGGTGCCCCATAGGGTCAGGGTGAGTGCCCCTGAGTCCGGGGGTGCCTGGCAGCGGGCAGGACGGGGCACTTTGGGTGTCTGCGTGGGGCAGCAGAGGAGGGGCCGGGGGGGCACAGCCCAAGCCCCAGGCAGGACAGAGTGAGCTCTGCCCCACAGCCCGCAGCAAGAGGAGGGGTGAGCCCCCGGGGACCCCAAGGGTGCTGGCACACCCCTGTCCCCACGGCCCCCCCGGGCGCCGCACCCCAAAGCCTGCGCTAAGGCGCGGGGCGGGGGGAGGTCCCAGTTATCCCTGCGCGGGGCAGGGACGCTCGGGGCCGGAGCAGGACCTGGGCCCGCTGTGGGGCTGGTGGGGCCCCTCGCCCTGGCTCTCCCCGGCCCCACGGGCTGCCGACAGCTGGCGGGAAGGAGCTTTCCCAGCACATAGCGACAAATTCCTGGCGGTCAGGGCTGCCCTGCAGCCGCCCCGGCCCCGGCGGGGGGAACCTGCCCTGGAAAAATGGGGATTAAAAAGCTTTTTGGCTCCAGTGGTGCATCCCGATGGGTCCTCTGGCAGCCAGGGTGCTACCGGACCCCCCGGGGCTGGGGCAGAAGGGGATGCTGCCGGCACCGGCCAAGCCTTGGAGGGGCCCAGCGAGGAGGGCTCAGTGCTGCCTGGGAATGGTTTCGTTAATTAATTTGCTCCACGGCATAACGGGGGGTGGGGGGGGGCCCTGGGGACCATCCTCCTCCTCCTCCTCCTCCGCAGCCCCCCGGCCCCTTTCTTCCCCCAGCTCCTATTTCCCCGGATTTTCTGCTCGCTCTCGTCCTTAACCAGCTCCACCTGCCTGCGAGCACCAGAAAATGGGAGAAACCCCAGCGGCGCCCGGTCCGGCCGCTGTGCCCTTCGGCGCAGGGAAGCAGCCCCGGGCAGTATTTTTGGGCCGGAGGCAGCACGTGGGGACGGCTGCGCCCCGTCGCGTGTGTTTTAACGGGCTCTGGTTGGCATGAAGCAGCCCGAGCCACGCGCCCCGGTTTGGGGTTAGAGCACGCGTGCGCAAGCGTGCGCAGGCGTGCGCGTGCGTGCATGTCCTCCGAAGCCGTTCCCAGGCTGGGGCTGCCCCCAGGATTTCCTCCTCCACCCGCGCTCAGGCGTGGGCGACGTCCCGGGCGCGCGAGGAGGCCGGTGGCCCCATGGCCTGCGCCTTGTGCGCCCGCGGCGCCGAGGGAGCCACCATTGCGCCGGGGCGGGTTTTCTTTGGGGGGTTGTTAATTGGGGGGTTGTTAATTGAGGGTGGGCAGGGGGCCTGGCCACCCCCCTTCCCCGCTTCCGCACGCTGGAATGTTCCCACGGTTGCAGCGGGAAACCCAGTGCCCACGCGGCTGCGGCGCACACGGTCGCTCACCACGGCGCACGACCGTGCATAGCTATGCGCAGCCACGCACAATGGTGTGTACAACTGCACACGGCTGTGCACAAGCACACACACAACCACGCACAACCGTTCACGGCTTCACACAACCATGGTCATCCATGCGCAACCACGCATAACCGTACACAGCCGCACACAACGGCACACAAGCGCGCACAGCCCTGCGTAACCGCACGCCACCACGCACAGCCGTGCACGGCCACACACAACCATGCACAGCTGCACACAACTGTGCACAGCCACATACAGCCAAACAACCGCGCACGGGCACACGCCGCCCTGCACAATCGCAGGCAATGATGCACAGCTACACACAACCACACACAGCCACACACAGCCGCACACAGGCAGACACAGGCAGACACAGGTGCACACAAACACACACAGGCACACACAACCACACAGAGCCGCACACAGCCCTGCACAGGCACACGCAACCACAGAGAGCCCTGCACAGGCACACACAGCCACACACAGCCGCACACAATGACACACAGCCGCACACAACACACACACACACACAACCGCAGCAGGCGGTGCCGCTCTCTCCAGCCCCACACACACGGACCCGCCGGTGGGGGGGGGGGGGGGGGGGCGTTCCCCCGAGCCCCCCGGGGCGGGCGGCCCCCCCACTCCCGGAGCCCCCCGGGGCGGGCGGGGCGCGCGGCGGAAGGCGCGCGGAGGCCCCCCCCCCCGCTTCCGGCAGCCATGGAGCCGGGCGAGCCGGGCGAGCCGGCGTGGGGCCGGCCGGGCGGGGGGCCGCTGGGCGCCCGGGGGCTACTAGAGCTGGCGGTGGCTAGCGGGGTGGCCGCCTGGGTCGCCTGGGCCGCTCTGTTGATGCCCGGCTTCCGACGGGTCCCCCTGCGGCTCCAGGTACTGCGGCCGTGCCCCCCTCCCTCCGCCCCGCGGGGACCCCCCGGGCCCTGACCCCCGCCCCCCCCGGTCTCCCCCAGGTGCCCTACCAGCCCTCCGCGCCCCGGCAAGTGGCGAACGCCCTGGAGCTGCTGCGGGGCCGCTCGGGGAAGACGGTGGACCTGGGATCGGGCGATGGACGGCTCGTAAGGGCGGGCAGGGGGGCCCGGGGCTGCCCCGGCCTGGGCGAAGGGCAGGGAGGGGGGGCTGCACTCACCGGGAGGGCAGCTGGGAGCCCCCCCCCCCCCCCCCCCAGCTACCACCCCTGTCCTGGCTGTGGTCCTGGGTGGCCCTAGAGGGTCTTAGATGGCCCTAGACAATCCTGGATGGCCCTAGACCACCCTCAATGGCCCTAAACCTCATCCCATGCAGCAAGCAAGGTGGGAAGGACCACTCTAGAAGGAAAGAGCCTTTGCACCGAGAAGGTGTTGAGGACCAACATCACCCTGCCCATGAGCCAGCAGGAGGGAGTGCGTGGAGCTGGGCAACAGCCCCCAGCCCCCCAAACTGTCCCCCAAACTCAACACCGAGGTTCATTTTAGTTGCAACTCTCTCTCTCTCCAGGTGGTAGAGGCTTATAAGCAAGGTCTGAGACCAGCCGTTGGCTATGAGCTCAACCCCTGGCTGCTGTGTCTCTCCAACTACCGGGCCTGGAAGGCTGGGTACCATGGGAAGGTTTCCTTCCTGAAGAAAGATCTGTGGAAGGTAACAGTGTTCCCAGGGTCTGGCTGTAGCTAGGGCAGGGCCAGGGCTTGGTCTGCGTTTCCAGCTGGCCTTTGCTTGATGGTTGCTCCTTCCCTGACCCACGCTGCTCCCATGAGGTGGAGAAACCGTCCTCCTTTCCAGGGGAACACCAGCAGCAGCTTTGAGAAGAGGTCTTAGGTGCTGCTGACACAGGGTGGCCATCGTAAATGTCCTGCTAAAGCCGGCATCAGGTACCCGCAGCCTGGCCGGAGAAAAGCCAGCAGGGACCATGGTTCTGTGACAGTGCTGGAGGCAGGTGTTTTGCAAGAGGCGCTGCTTTCACACCAACACATCGCCATCCCGCACGTTGTGGGACATCTTTGCTTCCTCCGAGGTTCAGAAGATGGCCCGCCAAGTGTTCGGCCGCTGGAACGGTTCCCCCTGCTGCTCCCCCTCTCCCTGTTGCTTCTTTCATTTCCCTTTTCCTTCTCTTTCAAGGTGAATCTTTCCGATTGCTCCAATGTGATCGTGTTCCTGGCCCCCAGCGTGGTAAGTCGGTCTCTGGCATCCCAACTTGTTCTGAGCAAGGTTGAGGGAGGGTTTTCTTAGAAAAGAGAGCGACAAAGATGAGACCAGAGGTAAAGACAGTCCCAGAGTTGCTCATGCTGGAATAAAAAGCCAAACAGGGGTGTGGTTTCCAAGTGACGCAGCCTGTGCCCATTGCAGCTGATGGATGTCACGCTGTCTTGATGTCTTCCACACCTCTTCCTGAGGGAAGAGCACCATCCCCATGTCCCCCACGGGCCTGTTACAGTCCATGTTCCACCATCGGTCTTGTTAAGGCAGAGCAAGGTGTCTTGCAGTGGTCTGAGCAGTTTGGAGCTCAGCACCACTCAGATGTGTTCCCAGTGCCCACCATACACAGGGCTAGTACCAGCCCTGCATTTTGGAAGGGTCTTTGGTTGATGCTGCCTATTTGGGACCCACCAGCCATGCCGAGAAGCTGCCCTCTGGTCCCTGGTGGCACTGCCACTACGTGATTGTCTCCTCAGGCCGCCTGGCCCCGGCTCTCTCTCTCTCCCCAGAAACCTCCCCTGGCCGCCAAGCTCCTTGCAGAACTCCCCGACGAAGCCCGGGTGGTGGCTGGACGCTTCCCCTTCCCCTCCTGGACCCCCACCAGCACCCTCGGGCAAGGCCTGGAGCAAGTCTGGGCCTATGACATGAAGGAGGTGCGGCGAGCGGCGCAGAGCAGCGCAGAGGGAAGTCCGGTCTAACAGCAGCCTCGTTAAGCCTGGCATTAAGGGTCGGTAGTGGTCAGAGCCTCTTCAGCCGCTGGGCTCAGCTCAGGACAGCAGTGAGAGGAATACTTGGCCAGGCCTTTTTTTTCTTCAGGGTGGCTGTCCCTCCTCATCTTCCAAAGAGCAGGCAATTTGGGGGAAGTGAGGGAGGGGAAAACCAGATCTAGAAATGCTGGAATTATTGCAGGATTTAAGGGCTAAGTGTCCAGTGCCTCTTTTAATTTTTGAAAATAAACATTTGGATGGTTCTTCCCTTGAGCCTTGTGCTTGGCCTTCGAGCCGTGGGGTGCTCCTCGAGCCAGAGCAGCCGCTGCTCCCGGCCTCAGGCTTTGCTCCACCGTCTTTTGAAGGCAGCTCGGGAGGGAGTTTGTCCAGCTCACCTCCCGCTGAGGGAGCGGTTTGGCCTTGCGCACCTTCTGTAACATTCCCTTTTCCACTCGGAGCGGAAAAAAGGTTTTCCCACCATAAAAGAGCAGGTCATCCCCTTTGTCTAACCTCTTAGACCAAAGTTGAGCTTGAACCAGCCCTGGCCTTATCTCTTAGAAGCGGAGAGGGGAGCAAAGGCAAGAGCAGAGTCGGCCCTTGGGCTCTGGTCTAGGTCTGACCCAGGAGAAACGTTACGGCAGCATCCTAGGAGGCAGGAACGGGAACCTCTCCCTGCAGCCCCACAGTAAAAAGCTGCCTGGGAGCCTGACCCCGTGTCCCGAGCTGTGACGTGCTCAGAAAAAGCAGAATTCCTACAGCTGAGGGGTCAGGATAGACAAGATGCAGTTGTCTCATCCCATTTTAGTACTGTTAATTTGAGACCGAGAACACCCACGTGGTTTCCCTCGCTGTGCCTCACAGCTCTCAGCCAGGGAAGGATACTTGCCCCAGCCAGCCCACACCACAGAAAGCTCCTTCTTTTTAAATCCTGCTCTTTCCTGTCGTCGTGCTGCTTCTCAGAGCTGTGGGGCAGAGCTACGGTTGGTGGCTGACTGTCCTTCTGGCTCTGGGCAGCGAGAGAGTATCGGCCGCCCCAGCGCTGGGCGCGCGCGGCACCTCGCTGCCGGCGAGCTTCCTCAGCCGGAGGATCTCCTGCTTGTACCTGCAACAGGGAGGCAGCACCATTGTTGGCCGCGTGGTCACAACCCCGCTGATGGCTCGCACACGGGAGCGATGAATTTAAATGTACGCTTTGCCTTGTGTTTGCTGCATGCTCAGGACACGCAGCGTCAGTTAACGCAGAGCGGGCAGCCCGGGCACGGAGCCACGCCGGGAGCTGAGCCCCGGCAGATAGAAAACCGCAGCCTTTTCCCGAGGAAGAGGGGTCTGTCGGCTCTGCCAGGTAAGGATACCAGCAACAAAAGCCTGCGAGCCTTCACGGCCGAGCTGGCTGGGGAGTTACGGCAGGCGCAGCTGGACCATTGCTCCGACAGACGTTCTCACCCTTCCTTGCCCGAGCATCTGCTTCGGGGTGTGATGTGCCAAGGCAGAGAGGACCATAGATCTGGAAGGCTTTAGATTTTAGGCAAGCCCTCTTTTAGCTTCCTTCAAAGGATGGGCGAGCACACAGGGAAGAATATGCGTGGCTGGGCAGGCCAGATGCTCCCCCCCCTGTTCTGCCCATGGAACAAGGGATGGTGGCAGCTGCCTGCACAGCTGGACATGCTGTGGGACATCAGCCATGCCGGCAGCGCTGTGGGAAGGCAGCGGCGAGGTCAGGCGCCGACAGCGTGGCAGGCATGGCGATGTCGCCGGCAATTAGCCTGGGAGATAAACTTGGAGCCCAAAGCAGGGAAACTGTGAAGGGGGATGCTACCATCTCACCTTGCAAGATGCTTATCTATGTATCCCTGCAGCTCCGACACCTGCTCTTCTGCCGCAATTGCCCGAGTCAGCAGCTGGCTCCTCTCCTGCTCCAAATCCTCCTGGAGAGGCAAGGAAACACGGAGAAAACAGGGAGCTCTGTGAGACAGGAATGAAGTTGCTCGGTCCCTCTGCCGGGCGAGATCCTCCGCTTGGCCTTAGGCTACAGAAGCAACCGAAGACTGATGCGCTGGGGGAACGGAGCCCAGCGATGACTGCGCAGCTTTCTGTGGGCACCCCTGTGCCAGGGCATTGGCCGGGCGGACCAGGCAGCCTTCCCTGACCAGGGCCACCCCAGAACAGGCAGCAGCCCCTGCCTGCCAAGCCATCATTAACTCCCCCAGTGGCTTCACAGGCAGCTGGCGGAGCAGTCGCTAGATTTGGCACTCGGACGCAGACAGCTTTCACATCTGTCCACCGGTAGTTTGGTACAAAGGGAAATGATCTTCCCTTTTAGATAAAAACCCAACCATTTGTTTTTTGCACAGTGTCTCTGGGAGTAGATCATCACCTTACCCAATTAGCTGCACATCCCTGTGTCACCAGGAGGATCTGAGGTGCTTGACTGAGCTCACCCCCCTGAGATGCACAGCAGAGCCAGGAGCAGGATCTGCTCCCAGCACTGCGCTCCAGCAGCTTGGCCACGGCATCTCCCTTCTTTTGGCCACGGAGATACACACAATTTAGTGGTTTAGCTTTATGTGACCAGAGAATGGCAGAGCACTTCCTCAGGTCACTGTGGACAGAGGAAGGCATGATATGGAAACAGGCTGGTGGGACATCTATAGCCTTGTCTACCACAGAAAATAACCTCTGCTTCATTTCCAAAGCCCTTTCTGTGCCTGTGGCACCAGTCCTTCTTCCCACTGCTGCCATCACTGCGGCCAGCAAACCCCACCTCAGCCAAGGCCACTCCCAGCAAGCAGCACCACAGTTTCATGGGTGCTGGAGGGCAGCGTTGGGGATGGAGAGCGCTCTCCTCCCCGCTCAGGGCCATCCCATTCCCGAGTGCAGCACAAATATCCTTGCACCGAGGGGAAACCAGACTGGGAAGGTGATTCAGATTCCAATTGGACTTGAATCAGGTCAAATCTAGTTCCAGCTTGTTATACGGATGCCTAAATGCTTGTGCTGAAGCCAGGGAGGGAGCAATACAGTCCAGCAATGAGCAGCCATAAGGGCTGCTCTCCTCCTTTTAGTAGCAGGGGAGTACAGCCGTGACACGTCACCGGCCAGGGACCTGCTGGCATCACTTGGTGGGCTGAGGCCAAAGCCACTCAGGGCTCCGTGGAAAGCTTCCCCGCTCCCAGCTGGGGCAGCACATCTTTGACATGTGGGTGAGGGTTAAGCTTTTGTTCAGATGGGCTGTTCTAGAGCTCTACCTGGGTGGTGCGTGTGAACTCCCGGAGCTGCTTCCTGACCTCTGCCCAGCCCTCCTTATCCAGCTGCCTAGGAGAGAAAAGCAGAATTTGATCATGAACAGACCTTCAAATCCAACCCATCCGCAGGTCACACAGCTCTGTTCAGAGGCCGGACAAAACTCGTGTCCATCAATGCATAAACCCCAGCGCTCTGAACCTTTTCTCTCCCGCTGCCCCGAACTTCAGGGCACGCCGTGCCACCCCTGTGCCTGGGCACGAGAGTCACAGCCCTTCTGCCAACCTGGGATTCCCCGCTGCCACAGCTGGATTTCTTCCAAGTTCACATCAACACTCATACATCAGAGTACTCCGTGCAGAAAGAGTCCTTAACCTGACACTGCAGGACTGAATTTGATGGAAATCAAGAGCGAGCGATGCCAAACGCTGGCGCTTTTCATGTTTGAGCACAAACCCGCCCGTTCTGGTCGCTGAGCGCGATAGGTGAGCTGTCTGTGCAGCCCAGCCGTGGGAAAGTTCTTCCTAGTCTGTCCCAGTCTGAATAAGCAAAATACAGGTCACATCTGATGCTCGGGGAATTTGGGTTGTATGAAGGGAGGAATGCATTGTACTCCAAGAGCTGCTCCGCTGCGGCTGCCAGAGTTCCCTCTGGTGGCTGCAGCCTCCAGGCCCAGGCACAGGGGAAATTACAGCTGAGATTTCACAGGAGCAGAAGTGAAGAGAACAATAAACACTGAAGCCACACGGCTGGTAAAGACAAGAAGCAGCAGGAGATAGAGCTGAAGTGCTGCAGTTACACCAGGCTTCGTGTCTCTAGCTAGAGGAATGAGGTAATGGCATGGGTAAGACCCATCAGCAGACAGAAAACAAGTGTTTGAAGTGTGTAGAGTCTCTTGGCAGCTATAAAAAACCTTAACAAGATGCATCACTAAAATGCAGGTTCTGGTACTTCTCTGTCTCGCTCCTGTGGCGAGTCTGCCAAAATTAATGCATCTGTTCAAGGACTACTATTGTTTTTCAGTGTGGAGAACACGGCAGAGCCTGGTTAAGGCTCAAGCTCTTCTCCGGGACGCTCCTCCAGACCCCGGTGGCTCAGGCACTGACCGATTCCTCAGTGCTGGCATCCGGTTAACGAAATACCTGACATCTTTTCTAGGCTATCGCATTTTAAAAGGCTGAAAAATCCCAGCTCAGATTTCTCTGCGCTTTGTTCCACCTCTCCACAGCTGTAGTTGATAGAGTTTCAACAGAATAACGGAGCAGGGGGAAGACACCCATCAAAAATGAGCAAATAAAGGGCATGTCAGGAAGCCAGGGTACATCACAATCAGTACAGGGTCACCTAAGGGTTTCAGCCCAGCTTCTGCACTGGGAAGGAGGAGAAACAAGACCATCCCAAACTGGTGGTGTTTCACTTGCCTTTCTCAGGTTGTGATCCACCAAAGCGCTCGGGCATATGCTTAACTTCAGCTTCTAAAGAGATCAGTGAGACTAAAAATATGATTAAATCAAACATGTACTTAAGAGCTTTCTTGGATCAAGGCCCAAATGACCAACTCATTTCACCGCAGGACACGCTGGGAGGAGAAGACAGCTAGCTTCTCAGATGAGTCCCTATCAGCTCGCCTTCTCCCTATTTATTACCATCTCCAAGCAAAGCAATAAAAGACTCCTCAATCCACACAGCAAGGAGACTTCAGAATTACAAATATCCCAAGAAACAAACAACACTTACTGCTCAGCAGACAGTGGAACGCCAGAGATTTCTTCCAGTCTTTTCTGAAGGCAAAGGAAGAACAGTATTCCTGTAAGCATTAAACCATTGCAATCTCACCACAGTCCCTAGCACTCCAACAGCCACCAGTGCCCCGGCAAGGAAGTGATGTGCAGCACAACCTTAAGGTTTAGGTCCCCCATCCTCTGAATTTTTAAATAAATATATCTCACGCGAATCAAGAGACACGTCTCTGCCCGGGCAGAACCAGTGGGAGGATGTGGAGCTGGCTGGCTGTGGTCTCCTGTCCAGTTAGCTATTCACACCGAGGAAAAGCAAGCCCCATCCTGTCGTCCCTTACCTCTTATTTTAGCAGCGAGTGATTCTGCTGGCCTGGCAGCTCTTCCATAACATCTGCTACTCCTCAGCCCTTCCCAGAGCTCGCTGACCCCAATCTATGGGGCTGCCCAGCCTCCTGGGTCTAACTCACCCCTACACAGCAGGCTTGAAGCAACGAGGGGGCTGCCTGGGCATCCCGTCTCTTCCCAAAATGCGAGCAAGTGCTACCCCGCCTGTGCCACAGGCACAGCAAACCCTCAGGGAATACCCAAGGAAGGGGCTGAATCTATCGCTTGCGAGACTCTCCCCACTGCCCCCCAGTTTCACCCCCACAGAAAGCCAGCAGCCCAGCCACCACAACCTGCAATTCACGTAGCTGTGTCTCCAGTTTTGCTTTGCCCTCTCGCAGCCTGTTTAGCTCCCGGGTTGTGTTTGTCAGCAGCTCTGGGTCCGTGATGGAAAAGTGGAGCTCGGCAGGGCCACAATCTGCATCGCTGCTGCCCAAGGACCGGATCTGCTCTCGTTGGAGCCTGTAACATGCCGGAGGGGTTAGTCCCTGGTAGCTTTGGTCAGGTAACACCACCAAGTGCTGCTGATGGTTTTCTTGGGACCTGCTGGCTTCTGGCCACTGAGAGCCAGTCCACCTGCAGAGGATAAGTGGGAGAGCCCAGCCCTATGCACAACATCCCTGGGAGTGTTTCTGAGGGGAGCTTGTCCTAGAGATACTTGTGGCTTTTATGCTACAAGAATTTCTGCTGCTTCCCAGAGCCCAAGCTGCCGAGAGCGCTGTGGAGCAGGGCTGAGAGCACTGCAGGGACAGGCTGAGAGGCAGCAGTTATTTGTGGTACCTTTGCATTTCCACACCATCCAATGTGGAATCAATCCTTCACCCTGAATTTTACACAGGAGAAACGTATACATAAAGCAGCTCCAGGGCATCCAGAGCACCCCAACATGTAGCTGGAGACACCCTGCTCCTGGCTTGTCTGGAGGAGGGAGATAAACATGCACTCCAGATCCTCTGCTTCACCTGGGAGGCCTGTTTGCCTCCCTCTCAGGCAAGAGGCTGGGTGCTGTGGGGCGCTTCCACTTGGTCCTTAGCAATAAGCTGAGGAGAGAGAGTTAGCCCAGACCCTGGCTTAGCCCTACCCGTAAGCAATCAGCAGGTTCTCATGCTTCTTGACTAAGTTCTTCATGCGTTTCTTGTAGCCACGTGCCGCTCCAGCTAGCTGCTCTTCCCGAGACTTGTAGGAAGCCCTGATATCCTTCAGCATGCTGTCCACAAAGCGTTTCATGTGAGCACGATCAGCTGGGGCTTTGCTAGACTCTGTTAAGTTGCTGGATTTGCTGTCCATGTAGTCCTTTAAACACACAAAGAAAGAAATCGAGGTGATCAAGTCATTCCCTAAGGCATGTAACCCATTTCCCACAGAGAAGGTCTAGGCATATTTGTGCTAACAGCACAGCGAATAGGGAATATCTTCCATTCTCTAGGAGCAGGAAAGACTAATTAACTTTCGTCATGCCCCTTAAAGACAGAGAAGGCATCTGTACGGTATCAGCTACCCACCTAGGGAAACACGAGTTGGCGTCAGGAATTACCGTCTCTAGTCCCATATTCTTTCCACTGCTCCCCGCTCTCTCTGCTAGCTAGGAGATGCTTCAACATTGCTCTGTTAGAAATCAAACTATTCTTAATGGTAAAAATTGCTTTGCTTAGTCTCCTGATCCTCACCATGCTCCGGGGTCCCTACTCTATGTCAAAGGTGCTTGTTCCCAGGGCAGGTCCCAGGCACGGGCGTTACAGGGCTGGCAGAGCTCCCTGCAGGGACAGCAGCCGAGTCACCAGGGAGGCGGCGACAGAGCCAGAAGCGGCATTGCCGGGCCTGCCGAGGGAAGTTGTCAGGGCAATGGGGAGTGGAAGCCAACTGGAAGGCAGCCACGGTAAATAAGAGGATCTTTCAATCCAAGTAAATCTGACCAAGAAAGAAAGTCCCAGCAGAAACTCACAGACCGTTTAGTGTGGCCATACAGGAAATCTGGGTGAGGAGGAAGGGGGCTGGCATCTCCTCCCCCCAGCCAAGCCGAGAGGGCAGAGCCCCCTTCCAGCTGCAAGCATGGCTCCCCAAGCCCCACGGCCTGCTCTGCTCCACACAGCCCAGCAAGGAGGGGAAACAGCAGCAGCCTGCAAGAAGTAGGGAGCCATCAAGGAGAGACCAGGTACCCACCGCCACATCCTTGATGTACTGGGCGAGCCGGGAGCGATATTCCTCGTTCAGCTCCTTCAGCTGGAGCTGCAGCCGGGAGTTCTCCGACTCCACCTCTTGGAGCTGGCTCTGGGAGGTGAGCAGCACCTAGGCATAGCAAACAGACGGGCTGCTGCCCTCACCCTCTGGCCAAGCGAGGGGCACTAAGAAGCTCCATCAGAGATGGGGGACAGATATTCGGCTTCAGTAGAGCTGGGAAGGTCCTGGGTTTTCACAGGAGCACACTGGAAATGTTTACAGTCTCTGTTCCCCTGCTACCTTCTGTCATTTGCAATCCCCACCCCGGTGATTTCACCACCTCTTTCTAAATATCACTGAACAAAATTCCTCCCACCACCTGTGGCAAACGGCACCTTCCACCACGTGCATTGCACCCCTGGAGAAGGAAACTGCGCAGGGAGGAGCACCTCGGTATGACAAAGTCCCTGGAGAGGGAGACATATCGGAGTACAAGACATCCACCCCCTGCTAGCTCCAGGAGAAGCACATGGCACCCATGAGGAGTGGATGAGCAGGGGCAGTCTGGGGTACCGGGGGCTGGAAGGGAGCCTGCCCTTACCGCTGACTGCTGCACCAGCTTGTGCTGAGTGTCCCCAATCGCTCCCTTCGCCTCCTGCAGCTCCTTCCCCATCGCGACCCTGGGCACACAGGAAGGTGTGTTTATTTTACACTTCTCTCCCCCCCCCCCCGCAACTTCTCTGTAGGTCCAATACAGCCAGCTTGGAGAAGGAAATCACTACTGGATGACCGAAATCTCTCGGCAGCAGCTGCCAGCCCCCCTCGGCTACGTGCTATCCAGCAGCCACAGAGCTCCGCGGCCAAAGGCGAACGTCCTCCCCAGTCAGAGGGTCTAGTTCTCCGGCATCCGGGCTGTGGCAGCCTTCGCTGGGACACCGACCCCATCCCAGTCTGTCGATGGGAGAACTGCTGCGGGGGTAAGGACTAGGGCTGGGCTCATCTCCGGGCTGTCACACATTTGCCATGTGCGTCACAGAAGGTGGGTTTTCAGAGGTGTGTAGGGCAGTTGGGTATCTAAACACCACCGACTTAAGCAGACAGCTAACCCTCTTAAGAGCCTTGAAAACATCAGGTTTTGCTTCCAGGCCTCACTTCTGAGGGTGAACCGTCATTTTCCCCCCCCTGTACCCCACCAAAGGCAGGCTTCCTCCTCGCCTGTTCCCAAGGACCAATTCAGCAGCAATGAGCTCCACAAATGCCCAGCCAAACCGAAGGATGTGCCCTCAAACACTCACACTCTCTCTTCCAGCTTCTGCTGCTGCGAGTCATAGGTTTTCTTCAGTTTTTCAAGCTCCATTTTTAGGTGATCCTGGTTTCCAAGCAACTGAGGGACAAACGAAGAAGAAGATGAGCCAGAGGGATTTGTGAACAGGGAAGAAATGAGTAGAGCCTCCAGCCAAGCACAAGTCCAGCTGACCAGTGACATACTGGGGAAAGGACAGGTTTAACCGGGAGGGACCAGTGCTCTGTAGCACACCAGAAGCAGTGCGTGCTCTGGAGACAGAGCACATGGAACTGCACACGTGTCACTCTCCCAAGGGAAATTCTCGTGCTGAGAGTCAGACTCCCAGCAGGAGCTGGTGGCGGAGCCCGAGATGGTATCGCACGGGCTGCAGATGGGAAGGAGGCAGGGAGCATCTCTGTGCTCTCAGTTTTGGGTGCTTTATCACCCCCATCTTTCTCAAGTATCAGCAAGAAGAAAATCAGTAAGCGTCCTCTGCTCTTGTTGGCTATTAAACTCCTGCCTCTGCTCACCCAGGGCACTGACCCGGGGAACCACAGCTGCTCTCTCCCAGCTTTTGCCTGCACAAGAGCTGGAGTTATTCTAGTCTCATTTTATAACTGCACAGCTTAAAAAAAAAAATTAATCAAGGCATCAGCTCATCCACAAAATTCAAGTTAGCACCAGGAGGTGCCAGCCACAGTCAGAATAAACTGCCCCCCTCTGTTTCCGCAGGGATCCAGCAGCAGACCCCCACACACTCACATTTCTCTCCAGCTTTTGCCGCTCGTGTTCAGAGGCAACTACATCTTCTGGCTGGTTTTGGTAAGAGACAGAAGAAGGCATCTGTTAGATCCCTGCTCTCCAAGGAGCCGGTGACCGGGCAGAGAGGTCCTTACCTTCACCTCCCGAGTGGTGAGACGGCGCACCATCACTCGTGCTCTTTCCAGCTCGGCAGAGGACCCATCGGCCACAGCGGGCAAGCGGTAGCTCTCTGTGCGGGGAAGGGTGCTCCAGGCATTGGCCAGGTTGAGCAGCTCTAGGCTGAGCTCCTCAGTCTTCACAACCTGCCAGGTGAAACAAGAAGGAAAGAGTTTCTGAAATCCTGCCTCGCTGGCTCCTCATGCTGCCTGTTCGGCACGTGCCCGCTGCTCTTGGTGTATACACAAGGCAGGCACTCACATCCCCTCCTGAAAGCAAGTTGTATTTTTAAATTCTCTCTCATATGTCCAGAAGTATCAGTGATTTTTTGATTCTCATGGAAATGCAGGGTAAGTATCATCGCCAGGCGTCGGGATTATTCACGTGTAACCGTAGACTCTCTGCTCGTCTCGCTCTCGCATTCACATACAGACCCCGGTGCCAGCCCAGCCCTGGGCCCAGCTCTGCCACCACCTCTGTGTCCCGACCTCCAGCCTCCCCCCTCACTCTAACCCCGTACCCTCCCACACTGCTTCATAGAATCATTAAGGTTAGAAAAGGCCTTTGAGATCACCAAGTGCCACCATTAACCCAACACCATGCCCACTAAACCACGTCCTCAAGTGCCACATCTACAGGTTTTTTGATCATCTCCAGTGATGGTGACTCCACCACCTCCCTGGGCAGCCTGTTCCAATGTTTGGCCACTCTCTTAGTAAAGAAATTTTTCCTAATATCCAGTCTAAACCTCCCCTGGTGCAACTTGAGGCCATCCCCTCTCATCCTATCACTAGTTACTTGAGAGAAGAGACCAACACACTTCCCAGCGCTTCAGGCACGTCCTTCCCCATACAGCGGCTTTGGAATGGCGCTGGGCTCCGTAAGGCAAGAGAAGGGCCAAATCTCCCTCCATCTGGGCTGACGCCACCCAGCTAATTCCAGTTCTGTTTGAATGCATCCCTCCAGCAGCAGCCAGCCCACAGCACCGTGTAGGCAGCGAGAGATTCAAAGCGGTGCTGGTGTGAAGTGACACATTTCCAAAAGATAAAGAGGATCTGAATGAGAAAGGCTCTGTTACAGGTGATCTGGAAGGAACACTGGGGGAATTCATGTCTCACGGGAGGGTTTCTATGTAGATAACAAAGCTTTGATGGGGTTTATGACTAGGGACAAGCTTGAGTAATTGTTACCATGGCAGTGAATCGGGAGGATGGGAGGCAGAGGTCATCTGAGTCATCCGTGGAGAGAATAGCTTATCAAAAGATAGCGCAGGGTGGGCTGAGGGAGAGAGGAGAGCAGAAAAGAGGCTGACAAAGAGGTGAGATATACAGCTGTGAAAACTGACAGCTACGCAGAGACAGGCTGCTTGTTCCCCAACCGAAAACGATCCATCTGCAGCTGTCAGCCCCGACAATTCGATCGGAGGGGGTCACACAAGCGCACAAGGACCAGCTCGGCGAAAGGAAGAGGCAGTCCCAGGTTTGCGATGGGTTTCGTTGCCTCCCCTGCGCTCCCAAGCCTGGCCCCGCTCCAGGGAAAAGCCCGTCGTGGATCTGGTTCGCAGCCATTTGGGTTCCCTCCGACGGCCTCACTTTGTACCGCTGCCGCAGACGGCGTAAGCCCGCCGAACAAAAGAGGAGGAGGAAACGGAGAGTCGAGGAAAGGTCAGAGTCTTGAAAAGGAAGAATTTACAGCGAGTTAGAAAACAGGCACAAAGTGACTGGCTGGCATCTTCTGGAAGGCACTTCCCCAGGGACGGGAAAGGCCAGCTCCGCCGCGCTCCTTCGCCTGGGACAGACACCGGGCGATGTGTGAATCGGGCCGTACAATGGGGGCCGCCACAATTCAGGGGCTCTAACCGCTCCCGTACAAGGGGCTGTGAATGAGCTCACCGAGCTGCTTCTGCGCCAAGCAGCCATGACAACATATTGGCAAGGTCACAAGTAGCACTTGTAATTGGGAATGTGTAAAAGGTTCATTGTCTCCCCAGAAGAGCGCCAGGGAAGGGGAGGGGGTAGAACCGCAGGCTGCTTTTCCCATTTCCTTTGGGAAAGTCCACTCTGGGAAAATAATGAGCAAGAGGCCCATGCCATGACAAGTCCCGACCTGCCAAGTTGGAGCCTCGCTTGCTTCGGGCAGGGATATTTGGTAGTCAGAGCCATGCAACTGGGGTAAAATCCTCAGCCGACGAATTACAACCAAGGTGTTCACCTTTGGCTTCTGAACCCCGCTCCACCAATTTTTCAGGATGCCATCCGGGCACATAACCGAATCCATGCGCGTTCACGCTCTGAAACATTCCATGATCCAAGTGAAAACACTGTATTATTGCCAACCAACCTGTTAAACCCATCATTTAGGTATGTCAGCCACCTGAAAAAAAAAAAGCCAATTTTTGACAAACTTATTGCACCCCCTTGGGGACAAGAAGCAACCAAGATCGCTGAACGCCCGCAGCCTGGCGGTGCCGTGTCTCAGCAGCGTGCTGCCTTGCCGACAGTCAGCTGCACGCGCTCTGCCTCGTGCTCCGGCAGGACGACGGGGCGGAATCACACCCCTGCAAGCAGCTGCGCTTGCCTCCTCAGAAGAAATTTCCATTTTTCAGCTCACAGGAGACAAATGATAGCTTCACAAGAGTCACTAACTCACTCATTTGCAAGAGGATGATCACAACCTTGGATCCTCCTCTACCGGAGCTCTGCAGATGGATGCTCACCGTAAAGAGAGACTGGACACTGTCTAAACCAGCATGCCTGCTCCCAGCCCTGCATCGTGCCACCACAGGCTCTGCACATGGCCAGCAACGGTAAACCAGGTCATTTGGCTGAACCAGCTAAACTGTCTGCTGGGGAAGGAGGCAGGAGGGTGTCAGTCATCCGATCCAATTCAAAAAGGAGAAGTGGGAGGGGGGAGAGGGAGGGAAGAGAGGAAGGTCTATTGAAGTAGCTATTCTTGCCAAAGAAATACACAAATCTGGGCCCAAAAGGCTTTACTTAATAATCACTAAGCTAACGGTCAGCGGGAAATTCGCTGTATTTTAAGGAACAACCAGAAAACTTCTTTACATCCAGTGTTTTTATAAACTTGCCGACCTCATAAACTTCCGGGCCCCTTCCTGCCGCCATACGAAATGAGAGCGACTACAATCCGTTCACGTGCAGCCTGTGCAAGCCATGCAGAAAAATGGGAAACAAAGGGTGCTGGCAGTCAAGAGGGACCTGCAACGTGCACTCCGAGCAGCCCCGCAGTGACCTCCTCGTTACTGCTAGCGACGGGGATCTGGGGCGGCGTGAAAAAAAAAAAAAGAAAGGATCTGACAGCGGGGTGCCCAGAAAAGCATGGCACGCGGGTCAGCGTGGGCTCAGCACTGTCCCTGCTGAGCGCAGCAGGTTCTGCAAGCCCTGCTAGAAGGTGACCATGTTACCTGAAATCCCCTGGGGTCTGAAAACAAACCCACGCCCAAGCTACGCTGTGTCGCAGCTGATAAAACCTTACTGGACCTGAGCTGTGACACGGATACGCAACCCAAAGCCAGCCACGCTGTCTGTAGAGCAGGTAATTGTGAGATGGAGTCAAGAACATCAGAGCGAACGCTGCAGCTTGTCTTACCTCCTGCTCCAGTTCTTTGCCTAGGGCCAGGTAATTGCTTTTCAAAATGATGTACTCATCCGCCAGCTCCTTCCGACTGGTCTCCAGAGCGTGCAGGCGTTCCTGTAAGGCATCCCGCTCCCCGGTGACTTTCTCACTGCAGAGCTCCAGCTCCAGCACACGGTTCTCCAGGGCCAGGATCTGCCGAGGGGAGGCAGCAGAATTAGACTGTGGCAGGGACCAGCAGGAATCACAGGACATTTATTTGGCCAAACAGGTTCTGGCACACTAAGACTCTGAAAGGGGGTTGTGGCAAGGTGGGGATTGGTCTCTTCTCCCAGGTAACCAGAGATAGGATGAGAGGAAATGGCCTCAAGTTGTGCCAGGGGAGGTTTAGATTGGGTATTAGGAAAAATTCCTTTACGCAGAGTGGTCAAGCATTGCAACAAGCTGCCCAGGGAGGTGGTGGAGTCACCATCACTGGAAGTGTTCAAAAAATGTGTGGACGTGGCACTTGAGGACATGGTTTAGTGGGCATGGGGGTGTTGGGGTGATGGTTGGACCTGATGATCCTGAAGGCCTTTTCCAACCTTAATGATTCTGTGATTCATGGCAATCTGGGGCATCGGGGGGGGGAATTCATTGCTTTAGCTAAAGCCAAGAGAATATGCCAAGTAGAGCAAAGACGGAATGATGCGTAACGAACTGCAGTTCCGGATAAAGGTATTGGCAAAGCTGGAAGTGGCTACTTCAAACTTTTGGATACCATATTTTTCAGTTCAAAGTTCTCTGTCTCATACTGCTCCTTCATTTTGTTTGTCTCAATCTGGAGATCAACGAGGTCTTTGGAAATCTGGGAGAGAGAAAGGACATTAGAAAGGCCATGGACTAATTCTGAGGCCAACATATTGTCTCAACAGAACACACCGGGGAATGTGAGCACAACACACACAGTCCTAGAAAAAGGCCTCAACATTCCCCACCAGATTTTCCACTGCAGATCTACTCACGCGGCTTCACGGCTCAGTTCTCTCCAACTCCTAAAGTATTTGTTTTACCTTCAGCTTCTCCTCTTCACTGAGAACCATTCTGGCTGACAGATCTGTTTTGGAGCCAGCCAACTTCTCCATCCTCTCCTGCAGGTCTCCAAGCCCATACAGCCTCTCATTCCTATCCTGCAGCTGCACCTAGAGACACACAACAGCTCCGACAGCCGGTGCCAGCCAGCAGAGCCGCCTCTCCCCCATGCTGTGCTCCCACCACAGCGCTGGTGGAGGAGCATAGCCGGCTTTTCAGAGCTTGAGTAGGTCGTAGATGGGTTTATTCAGCTGCCGTTCCCCTCCTGCAATTAGGATTTCATTCGCAGAGCGCGGGTTCCATGACCTGGGAAGGGACTGCAGACCTTCATACTTATATTTTCGCTAGCAAGACGCTGCACATGCTCTCTCAGAGTACTCACGTTCTTGTTCTCTGCGACGCTTCCAAAATCCATGTGCTTGGAGGCTCAGCGCTTGAAGGCCAGGACCTTTGCACTGTATCAGATTGTGGAGCAAAGGAAGGAGCTAAGGATCGCTACAGCAGGAACTTTTCTCTGGAGGCAGGGCACGAGCAATGTTGCTAACAACTTTGGTTACTAGCGGGTGCAGCATTCACCTTGAATTGAAAAGGTGGAGCCAATTATTACAGCCACCCCAGGAAAAAACAACTGACACTTGTCAGGAGGTTTCCATATTCCTAAGACAGTGCACAGCAGATACTGAAACAAGAAGCTTAGCAGACACCCCTGGTGAAGCCATATTGCCAGCTAGGAGGCACCGGTCCGCCTATATTACAGACTGTTCCCAAAACCCAGCCGTGGGGGTGGCCTCCATCTCTATTGCAGGGATCTTTAGAGAATTTAAGATCTGATTAACTCATTAATTAATCCATTAATCCAACCATCTGCTCCAAGACCCTCCAGTAATGTCAACTTGCTTCCAGGCAATTTTCTCTTGATCTCTACAGCCCTTATACCTCCCGTGTCACTGAACCATCCCAAGGGTACCAGGATCTTTGAGCTCTGACCAAGCTACCACTGGTGTCAGGAAAGACCTTCCCCACTTTATCACTTCATATCAGAGATGCCGTGTGGAAAAACATAGGTTTTAAAGCAAAACCCACACCGAAACAAACCCTGATTAGCCCAGACAGTGCTAAGTCTGGATTGCGCTGGTCTACAGGCTGCCGCTGACTCCAAACGGTGGCCATCCAGGCCTGGACGGGACAACTCCCAGGTGAGTGCAAAGCTAAAAGTACTTGAACAGAGTCTCTGATGTAAGAGCGAGGGTATTGGGGAGTGTAAGGCATGGTGGAGAACGCTGGAAGATCTTGGTGAATGGCAGCCGTGGGGTAAAATGAATGCCAGTTCTTAATCTCCTCATTTCAGGCTTCTTAGCACTGCTATTTCTGTAGAGTGGGTGAGTTCAGGTAAGAACTTGTCTCGTACAGGAGAAAAGCTTTCACAATATAACAGTCAAAAAGACCGTAGCTCTGAATAACTTCTTGGTGTCTGTCAAAGCGAAGAGGATGCAAGAGCGAGAGGGGCTATCCTGATAGAAGCTCCATGCCAAGCAGAGTTTACCAGCTCCTCACCTGATCCAGGCTGTTGCAGAAGATCCCGTAGGAAGGAGAAGCTACCGAAACATGCAATTAAGTCTTATTTTTCTGCAAAAGAACTTGAAGTAATTTTATTAAGGTAATGAAAGTGCTGATAAGAACTCACAGTCTCTTCACACCCACTGCCGAGCAGAACGCCGAATTCACACACCGCCCACAGCACCGGTGGGCTCAGAAATCTCTGGAGGGTGCTTCGGCACACGAGGGAACAGAGACGCAGCTCCGTTCCCCAGGCTCTCAGCCTCGTGCAGGTCCTTGAGGACAGGCACTTGCCACCCATGCCAGCCCCGGGGCGCACGCAGGCTGGCTCACGCCGCTGTCCCAGGCAGCCCGGGTGCCCGATTCAGGCAGGCAAACAGCTCACCCCAGCGTGCCGGCAAAGGCGGGTGGTCCCTGAGCCACAGGGGTGCCCGTTTCACCTGGCAGACGGCAATATAAGACTAATTAACCTATACAGTATTATTTATGCTCTTGCAGTGCCTGGGAGACCCTGGCGACACCACCCTTGTGGCAGGTGCCACACCAGAAACACCAGCGAACGCTTTTCCCTCGGTTTGGGAATATGAAGCAAATTTTGTCTCAGCCAACACCACGAACAGTAAAACCTGGCAGAGAGGAACGAGGTTTTCGGGTGCCATTGCGGCCCACGATCTCCATCGCTACTCCAGAGCGAAGCCAAAACAAAAAGTCTATATTTTGCTCACCCCACTAAGAGTTGAAACACCAATTCTCTACCGGGTTTTTCTTTTCATGTTCTTGCCAAAGACACGCTAAACACAGCTGACATGGCGGCTGGGTGGCCAGCGAGCGCCGAGGGACGAAACTCTCACCCCGGACGCGGCTCTAAAGAGGTGAAGACACTCCCCGCATCCGCAGCGGCTCGAGGGGGAACCGGTTGAAGATTCCGAGCACGCAGCCCACCGCACCGATGCCCGCTGCTTATTCCCGCCTCTCCTCCAGCACCAGCCGGACACACACACCTCACTGCGGTGCCCCGGCCCCCCAGGGGAGCAGCCGCCCGCCTTCACGCCTCCTCAGGAGGCTTCGGCAGGGCCCAGCACAGCCTTAACGCAGCCACCGCTTCCATTTGGCTTCCAGAGCCAGCAAAACGCATTCGCCTCCGCTCCGGGATCTGGCGGGCAACCCCCCCTGGGCGGCCGCGGGAGCGTCCCCCGCGGTGGGCGCGGAGGCCGCAGCGGGTGCGTGGAGCTGCCACAGGCCGAGGCCTGCGCGGCCTCTCCTAGAGCCGCGCCGGGGCGAGGCCTCTGGGTGCAGCGGGGCCGCCGGGGGAGCGCGGGCCGGGCGGAGCAGGCGGCGACGAGGCAGCCGGTGCCCCGGGACGGGCCCGCTCAAGTACCGCCGCGTGCCGTTTCCAGGGCAACGGGTGCGGTCGCTTCCGGGGGCGGCCGGCCAGGCGGCAGCGCCCCCTGGCGGCCGGAGGCCGCACGGTGGCGGCCCGGCGCACACCTGGCCCCTCGGTGCAGCATCCCCCCGCCCCGCAAGCCCCCGTTCTCCACCCGAAGGCCGCAAGAAGGTCTTCTCCAGACCCAACAACCCCAACTCTCCCAGCCTTCCTCCACAGGAGAGGTTCTTCCAGCCCCCCGGCCTTCTCCGCAGCCCCCTCAGCACCCACCCGGACGGGTCCCCCTTGTGCGGGGACCCCGGGGCTGGGTGTCTGCTCCGGGGGGTCTCACAAGAGTCGAGGGGGAGAGTCCGCTCCCTCCACCTGCTGAACATGCTGCCTGTGGTGCAGCCCAGGATATGACGAGTCTTCTGGGCTGCGAGCGCACGCTAGTGGCTCATGTCCCATTGGACTCTCTCCTGTCCCTGTCCCCATGTGCCTCCGACCTCCCACTCCCAGGGACTTCCCTTTTGCCTCAAAACTCGGGGTTTGGGGAATTCCCCGCCTGTGCCTCCAGCAATGGTCCTGGCCACCCTGACTCACAGCTCGGGAACGTCCTCGCCTCCCTGGTCCAACCCGCCCGGCCAGGCTGGTGCTGGTGACGTGGTTTCATGTGGCCGCGTGGGACACCGGCGTGGCAATTAGCATCCTCGCGAGCCACCGGCGCATCGGCCGCCTTTCTCAACTCCCCACACGAGCTTGCTGCAACCACGGCAGGGCACGAGCCGACGGAGTCACTGATGAGGACCTTTGCCAGCAACTGCCAAAAGCTTTCGCCACCACCGCCAGGTCCCCGTCTTGAGTAAGGCAGACGTTTTTGCGTGAACAATGATGTAATGCTATAGGTGGGGACCAGGAGGACCAGAAATGGGGCGGCCAGTGAGGACCTGGCAAAGCCCATCTCCGTCGGGAGGGTCTCTCCGGGAGGGAGCTTGGTCCCAAGAGCGCGGCACAGACTGTGGGATGCCGGCGTCACTCGTCCTGGCTCTCTCGGGCAGCAGCATCGGGACTCACACACTTTTGGTTTGGGATGAGGAGCGGCAGCGCTGGTTGCCCGGGCAATGTGAGATGCTCTCCTCCAGACGGGGACAATATTTAGCAAGATTTGCTAAAAATACTTCCTGACTCAGCTGTGACACCACCCGCCGTGGCACATCCCCGCTCCCCCCAGGGGTCTGTGCTGTCCCTGCTGGTACCCGGAGCTGGCCCTGGGTGGTGGGGTGGATATCTACCCACCCAAAAGGGATGGGGGGGGAGTTCCCTGGGGAGGGACCTGCGGGCATGGGAGGGCTGCTGGGGAAGGTAATGATTCCTTAGATTTTAAATAGGTTTAAAAGCTTGTGTGATTTTTTTGTTTTGGTTTTGGGTGGTTTTTTTTTATTATTTTGCTGCTTTTCCTAACACCATTAGAGCCTTCTCCATGGCAACCAGGTGGGGCGGCTCAGACTTTGGTCCCAACCGGGGAGATTACTTGCCGGACCTGAAATGATGAGGGGGGATCGGCTGGGGAGGTCCGCGCCGGCCGGGACCGCGGCGGGAGGAGGACATTCATGGCAGGGACCCAAAATGAGGTGCCCGTGGCGGTTGCGGTGCCGCGGTACGCCGGGCAGCCCTGAGGTCCCGGTGCGCAGGACGGGCTCGTGGTGATGCTGGAGGGACCAGCCGCGCCGCGGGGCCCCGGCATCCCCTGCCACGGGTGGCGGTGGGACACGTCTGGAGGAGATGCCCTCGAGGAGGTTGAAAAGTGGAGACGGGTCTAGGTCTGCCCCACGCCGCAGCCGCATTGGGACAGGACTTGCTCATTTATTTGCCCTTTGCAGCTCGTTTGATATTTTCCCTTACAAGAGCGCTGTGGGAGGCAGGGATAAACCCACTCCCAGCCACAGGTAGGGCTCGTTTAAACTTCCCAAAGAGGTTTTGTGGGTTTTGGCTGGCCAGTCCCTGCTGGTTCAGCTCTTTTTATCTTCCAGATTGATTACACCTTGTGTCAATATGTGCTTAGCGCCTATTAGTGGGTGCATGTATCTCCATCTCTCATTTCTCCCTTCTGATCTATAATTTCCCAGAAGAGAGGATTAAAATAGAGGGGGAGGAGAGCACGGCTCAGGGCCCAAAGGAAAGGGAGAAAACAGCGCTTGTGGGAAAGTCGGGTTGTGAGGCTGGAGCCTGGCTGTCTCACTCCGACGCCTCTTCCCGTGGGCAGGGTCTGGCTTTGGCTGGTGAGAAGGTTGCTTAAAATGGCCCGAGTTAAGCGGTGAGGAGCTGAGCTGTGCCCTGGGAGAGACGCCAGGTTCCCACGGGGATGGGTGAGGCTGGAGCACGACGGGGGTGCCCGTGGCATGGGGCCGGTGGTGGAGAGCATCCCCGCTCCGTCTCCACCTCGTGGACCGGCATGGGGCGAAGCGGCGCTGGGAAGATCTTCGGTGCCGGCGGTGGATGCCCGTTCCCAGAGCCATGGAGGTGAATGGTGCCAGCCCTGTCCTGGTGCATCTTCAAGGAGGAACAGGGCTACCAGGATGTCGGGATGGGTTAGCCATGGCTTTTCCATCCAGAGCAGCTGCCCCACGGGGTTCCTCATGCTTGGGCAGAAGTGGCTTTTTATTTTTTTTTAATCCCCCCCCCCCCCCTTTCCTGGAAACTGGTAAAAGATTCTGCAGAAGCTGCGTTGGACACTGGTGGGGAAAGGACCTGGGACACAGAACGAGGTCACCAGCCTCCCTGGGGTGGTTTTGATGAGTTGCCAGGCAGAGGGTGCGATGTGCCAGCCCCGGAGCATCATCTGCCATCACACCACCATCTGTGGGGCTGGCGGAGGAGCCGGGGGCCCGGGGACCCGCGCAGCCGTCGTCTTGCCGGTGGGACCTGGGCTTTGCTCTCTGCTTTCCCCGTGGCACGACAGCACCCAGCCCAGCGGCATCCGGTGCTCCCACCACCATCTCCAGCCCCGAGGCTTCTAGTGCCACATGGAGAAGAGCTTTTTCCTCATTTTCCAACTCGTCTCCCCCTGGCATCACCGTAAAACCTCAGGCATTTCAGCCCAGCTCTGGGTAAGGGCAATCCCCACACCTCTAACCCCTGGTGTAATAAGGATGCTGGCAAAGCCCCCAGCTGGTGTTTTTTGGGTCCTGATGCCGGGGCTCACCCCAGGGCACCCCCGGCAGGGCAGGGCAGGGCAGGCACCCAAGGAAGGGCGGGTGCTGCGGCTCAGGACCCTGCAGGAGCCCAGGGCACGGCTGCGGGGCATCCTGTGCGGCCGCCCCGTCCATCGCTGCCCACGCAAACCCCGGCTCCGGGCGTCTCCTTCCACCCTCCTCTCCCCGAGCTGCCACCGAGGCAGTTCCCGAGCGGGGACGAGGAGACGCAAGGAGCCCGTCGCGGCTGACGCTCGCCCCGGCCACGCTGTCCCGAGGGCCGAGCACACGTCCCGTCCCAGCAGCGGCGGGGTTAAGCCTGGCCGGGCGGGCGGCTGGACGGGCGTCAAGGTGGTTGCTCCATCCCTGCGCAGTCGGTGGGGCTGGAGAGCGAGCGCTGGGCTGCCCGCCACCATGAGCGCAGGCAAAGGTAAGGCAGGGGGACCTGCCCGCACCCCGCTCCCAGGAGGGGCAGGCAGGGCAGGGGGCTGGGGGCAGAGACGCCGAAACTCGTCCGGGGCTTCGCACTCAAGACCCCCTTAGCTTTTCTCCCCGCTCTCTACTGCTAATAAGACATTTTGGGAGCCCCCGTGCTGCCCGGGGTGGTCGCAGGAACCGCTGGTCAGAGCCCAGACGGGGACGGGGGCTGCGGGGAGGGGCAGGGGCCGCGGCCCTGCGACCCCTCGGCTCCGAGGAAGAGCGAGTTAAGGGGCGGGGGGCGGGGGGGGGCGGCGGCGGCTGGGGAGGAAGGAGGAGGAGAGGGGACCGGGGGCCTTTCCCCACAAAAGGCAGAAGCTGCTGCTGCAGTACAAAGGCATGAAGCTGGGGGGTCTGGGCACCCGCGGGGTCCACTCCGCGGGCAGGAGCGGGGGTCGATCCCGCACCCTCTCCCGAGGGCAGATCCAGCCTCGGAAACCTCCTGCAGCTGCTCAGCATGTGCGACGGGCTGGGACTGACCCCCCCGCAGGCGCCCAGTGGGGGTCCCGTGGGGCAGCCGTCGCCCCGCGCTGACGGCATCCCCTTTCCTCCGCGCCCCACAGCAGGCGTCACCCTCCTGCTGCCCCTGGCCCTACTGCTGGCCGCCGCCTCCCAGCCCCCCGGGGGGGACGGCCCAAAGGACCAGGGGGACGCGGACCCCCCACGCTGCCCCGGCCCTTGCGCCTGCAGCTTGGACGACTACAGCGAGGAGCTCAACATCTTCTGCAGCGCCCGCAACCTGACACGCCTGCCCGAGGATGTGCCCCCCAACGCCAAAGCCCTGTGGCTGGACGGCAATAACTTCACCCTGCTGCCGGCCGCTGCCTTCAGGAACCTCTCAGCCCTGGACTTTCTGGACCTGCAGAGCAGCCAGCTGGCCACCGTGGAGCAGCACGCCTTCCATGGGCTGCGGAGCCTCTACTACCTCCACCTCGAACGCAACCGCCTCAAGCACTTGGCTCCCCACACCTTCCTGCACACCCAGAACCTCGTCTCCCTCAGCCTCAACAACAACTACTTCAGTAAGGTGGAGGAAGGGCTGTTCGCTGGGCTCTCCAACCTCTGGTATCTGAACCTGGGCTGGAACTCGCTCGTGGTCCTGCCTGACAAGGTCTTCCATGACTTGCCCAACCTGAGGGAGCTGATCTTGGCTGGGAACAAGCTCCCTTACCTCCAGCACCAGCTCTTCTGCAGCCTTACCGAGCTGAAGGAGCTGGACCTGAGTGGGAACGCGCTCAAAGGCATCAAGATCAACATCTTTGTCAAGCTGCAGAAGCTGCAGAAGCTGTACCTGAACCACAACCAGATCAATGCCATCGCACCCCGCGCCTTCATGGGCATGAAGTCCCTCCGGTGGCTGGATCTCTCCCACAACCGGCTCGTCTCACTGTTCGAGGACACGTTTCTGGGCCTCCTGAGCCTGCACGTCCTACGCTTGTCCACCAACTCCATCACCAGCCTGAGGCCCAGGACTTTCAAAGACCTCCAGTTCCTGGAGGAGCTGCAGCTGGGGCACAACAGGATCCGGAGCCTGGCAGAAAGGACCTTCGATGGGTTGGGCCAGCTGGAGGTCCTCAGCCTCAACAACAACCAGCTACAAGACATCAGGGTTGGGGCATTCCTGGGGCTGTACAACATGGCGGTGATGCACTTGTCTGCGAACTGCATCAAGGTCCTCCCTGACTACGTCTTCAAGGGTGTCACCAAGTTGCACAGCCTCCACCTGGAGCACAGCTGCCTCGGCAGGATCCGGGCCAACACCTTCTCCAGCCTTTCCAGCCTGCGGCGGCTCTTCTTGCAGCACAACGCCATCTCCGTCATCGAGGACCAAAGCTTCATTGAACTGCACGAGCTCCTGGAGCTCGACCTGAAGCACAACAGGCTGAGCCACCTCTCGCCCCAGCTCTTCATGGGTCTGAGCAACCTGGAGTACCTCTTCCTCTCCTCCAACCAGCTCCTGGAGATCTCCCAGGACACCTTCAGCCCGCTCCAGAGACTCTTCTGGCTTGACCTCTCCCACAACCAACTGGAGACGCTGGACAACACAGTCATCTCCCCCTTGGCCAACCTGCGGTACCTCAGCCTGAGGAACAACTCGCTGGAGACCTTCTCGGTGGGATTCCTGTGCGCCTCCTTCGCCCTGGAGCAGCTGTGGCTGGGGGGCAACAACTGGCACTGCAACTGCTCCTTGAAGGGCTTGCGGGACTTCTCCCTGCAGCACCCCGTGGTGGTCCCACGTTTCGTGCAGTCTGTGGCCGAGGGGGATGATGCCCACATCCCCGTCTACACCTACAACAACCTCACCTGCCTCCACCCCCCGGCTATGGCGGGCCTGGACCTCCGCGACACCACTGAGGACAGCTTTGCTCACTGCTGAGGTGCGCTGGCCCTTCCCAGGGGACATGCCGCTGCCCGGCTGTGGATGCTCGCCCGCCACCTCCCTGGCCCTGTCGCAGGAGCTGCGGCTCTGTGGCCACCCCAGGTCAGCCCAGCTTTGCCACCACCTCCAGCTGCCCATCTTGGTGCTGCCACGGCAAGGAGAGCCGTGCCCAGGCACTGCTGGCTGGGCATCGGCTCCCCAGGCTTCAAACTGAAATATTTCAGTCTTTTAATATTTAAATAGCAGCCCCGAGGTCAGCGCGGTCGCTCCCAGCTCCCATTGGGAGCAGGAGCAGCTCCGAGCCTCCAGGATGGGAGGAAAGCTGCACCCCCAGCCCAGAGCCCTTCCCACGGCAAGGGGCATCGCCGCCAGGGCCAGGACTCGACACTGTGACAAAGCAAAGCACCTTCCTGTCACAGGGAGGCCGAGAAATCCTAAAAGCTGCCTCCCCGAGCTCCCCAGTAGGTCTAGGGAAGGGGGCAGACAACTTGCTTTAATCATTCCTTGCACTAGCAGGTGTAGGCAGGGTGCAAAAAGCCACACACGTCACTTACCTGATAAATCGTAGCAGACAAATAAACCTTTGGAGCTATTGCAACCCATCTTGTAAGTATGTTTTTTCCAAAGCACATGCCGCACCCGGACGGGTTTTCTTATCGGAGCCCCCCCCCGGGGCTTGCAGACACAGGGCGAGGAGCGCAGGCTCCCCAGGGTGCTGGAGGAGTTTGCAGCGAGTTTTTGGCAAGCCCCGGGTGGGAGCGAGAGGCGCTGGGCCGTCCTGCAGAAGCCAACAGCCCGGTCGGACTCCAGTGCCACTGCCCGGCTCTCCAAATCCCAGATAAGTGACCAAAGGTCAGATAAAATTTTCCCCGGAAAGTTGCATGTGGGGAAACCTGGTCAGGTGTGAGTCCCGGCTGCAGGCTCAGCAGGAGCAGGGACAGATGCTCCTCCAAACGCTGGCTGTCAGCTATAATCCAGTTTGGTTAGTGGAAATCTGAGATTTTTTTCCCCCCGTCTCCCCAAAACAGCACTGTGAGGGCGAGTCCGGAGCATGGAGAGGGCACGGAGGCAGGAGGGGCTCAGAGTCCAGGAGGGAGGGAGATAAGATGCAAGGACATCACCTTCATTTGCTTCCCCAGCTCAACTCAAGCCTGCAAGAGGAGGGCACGTCCCCTGGGAGCGGCAGCTCTGGGGCCATGGAAGGAGATCCAAGGGAAACAGGACACTTGGAGCAATGAGGCAGGAACCACCCGGGGACACGGAGGAGCCCCACGTGTGGCAGGGGTGTGGGGAACAGCAAAGCATCCCACAAAGCACTGCCAGGGCCAGCCTGCAGCAAGACAAGGGACCGGCTGGAGCTTGAAGCTGGTACGGAAAGATTTAGCTGAACCCCAGCGAGGAAACTAGGGAAAAGCAGGAAATACATGAGGTGCTCATAATACTAAGACTCACAGCTACAATGAAGCCTGAAGCCAGGGAAAAACATAAGTCATAGGCTCAGATTAAGAAAAGTGTTTACTGCCTGGAACCTTTAAAAATATTCCTGAGTCACGATAACCCCCAGCAGACCGAAAAGGCCTTGCGTTTCCAGCATGGCAGGGCTGCCGACCTCAGCCAGGTGGTAGATCTCCCAAGGACTTTTCTCACGCGATGCACACGCCACACCCTCACCGGCCCATCAGGAACCGGTGACACAAGGCGTCAGAGCAAGGTGGCCCGGCTTGGGTCCACATCAGAGCACCCAGCGCGCACTCACCAGCCACTGAACCAGAGCGCGGTATAATCCGTCACGCAAGGAAAGCAGTAGGAGGAGGCAGCAGCACACGGAGCCACGATCCGGATGATCGGTGCCATTTGGGTTCAGGGGGGGGAAGAACAGTTGATGGCATTCGCCGCTGAAGCTGTGTTGGGCGGTCGCCAGAAGTGCCACAGCGTACGAGACGCTGCAGACACAAGCGAGGGCTCCTCAAGCACCCGCACAAGGGCTGGCTGAGGAGGAAGGCGCTGCGTGCACGGGGCTAGGAACAACTGTACCGTCTGGGCAGAGCATCGCCACGTTGAGAAGGCGAGAAGCCGGCAGCTGCTGCGCGGGCAGGAGCGCCTGTACAGGGTCTCTTCGGATCTGGAGGGATGGACCAGCGCTTCCCTTTTTGGATCGCCGCGAGTGGTGCCGACGCTATGCTCCCTCCTCCCTCCGTAACCCCCCACAGAGACAGTTTTATAGCTAAACAGCTTCTGGATCCCCCTTCCCCGCCGGCACGGGGTGCTGCTGGTGCTGCCAGGCAAGGGGCTCAGCCGGCAAGAGTCCAGCTCCGTGCCTTCCTCAGGAGCTCTGCTGTGACGTACCATCCAAGATCTGCTGGGCGATGTGAGCCAAGGCAGGGAAGGCAGAGCTCTTGGGAAACTCTTGGATGAAGTCTCTGCCTTCCTCCAAGCTCTGGCTGAGTTGGGGGTCCAGGGGAACACAGCCTGTGGGGTAGGAGGAACGCGGAGAGTGACCGCTTGCTCGTTGTAAGGCAAAGGCTTGGAGTCAGGATTGAAGAAATACCCCACTAGCGTCATCTCCAGGAGAAGCGCTAGGAAAGCGAGCAACCACTACCCTCACTGAGCTCTCCAGGAGCTACTTCTCACCTGCAACCGCTCCCTCTGGGTCCCAGACCCCACCACAGTGCTTCATGAGACACACTCTCCCACCCTGATCCCACCTTTGCCTGGAGGGCATGGCTCAGCCCTCGGCCCCCATTTCTCAGGGAGGCTCTGAGGCATTTCCAGATGGCTCTGTGCAGCTGCAGGCTCGCTTACTCTGTCCCCACTATGCCAGCAGCCTGCTCTGGCTGCTGCCCATCACCATCTCTGCCCCAGTGGGGCCAGATGCCCGCTCTCAGCGGTTTGGATGACAGAAGCAAAGCAAGAGCCAGCCCTCACCTCCAATCGGGCAGCAGGGGCTCACAGGGACCCGGAGCCTGGCATGCCTGCCCCCGTGACGCTGCATCCCTCCGCTCAAGCACTCCCACAGCACCACAGAGCTTCTGATCACTTCTAACCACAGAAAGCTCTGCTCAAGAGGCCACTCACCTAGGAAGGGGACACCCGCGTGCTTAGCCAGCTCCTCACCTCCCCCTTTGGAAAAGATGTTTGTGCACTCCTGAAGGAGGAAGAGCAAAAGCAGTGAGTGCCAAACCCTGGAGCCCCATGAGAACAGAGCAGAGCCAGCTCCCCTCCACCTTCCAGCCTCAGGGTACTGCCTTTGCCCCTGCCCTCCCCCAGCTCTCTTTAGGGAAGCAGAGCCAGTGGCTTCTGGGCTTGTTCAGTCTGGAGAAGAGGAGGCTGAGGGGAGACCTTATCACTCTCTACAACTACCTGAAAGGGGGTTGTGGTGAGGTGGGGATTGGTCTCTTCTCCCAAGTAACCAGCAACAGGATGAGAGGAAATGGCCTCAAGTTGTGCCAGGGGAGGTTTATATTGGATATTAGGAAAAATTCCTTTACTGAGAGAGCGGCCAAACATTGGAACAGGCTGCCCAGGGAGGTGGTGGAGTCACCATCACTGGAGGTGTTAAAAAAAATGTGTGGATGTGGCACTTCAGGACATGGTTTAGTGGGCATGGTGGTGTTGGGTTGATGGTTGGACTTGATGGTCTCAAAGGTCTTTTCCAACCTTAGTGATTCTTCCAAAGCTGACATGCAGCTGCCAGCAGCTTCTCGTCTCCCCAGCTCACAGCATCACCCTCGTGGCATTTGCCAATTTTCCACCCGAGGCACCACATCCTACTACACCCCATCACAAAGGGGAACCCACAATAGCCCAGAGGTCACAATAAACTCACCGAACAGTGCGGGCAGACAAAGCCGCTCATGTTCTCCACGATGCCGAGAACTCGTAAGCCCGTCTTCTTACAGAACGTCAGCTCTCGTCTCACATCTCCTACAGACACGGCCTATGGGGAGAGCAGGGCAGGTTAGGAGTGGCCATCTGTCCAAAGCTACTGTGGGTCTGGAGTAGGTGTGCATCAAATGAGAGGTAGATGTATAGAACAAGCAGCCATGGACGAGCCTGTGCAAATACCCACCCTGGGGTGCATATTGCCCCCCCCAAACCATGCCCGATGACAGAAGCGGGCTTGGGAGTTCCAGTTCAGTCCCAGCCAGCTGCCCTACCTGGGGTGTTGTGACCAGGATTGCTCCGAGCGGCTTGTAGGGCCGCAAAGCCTCCACTGTGGAGATATGCTCATCTGACGTGCCTGGTGGCGTGTCGACGATGAGGAAGTCCAGGTCCCCCCAGGCCACATCAGAAACAAATTGTTTGATCAAAGCTATGGAAATAAAAGGGGCAGAAAAAGAGACACAAAACACAACACCAGGTTTCAGCCATGGGCCAGGTGGAGCAGGGAGGGACCCTGGGTGACAAGGGCCCAGGGAGAGACAGCAGCACTATGTGCCAGCACGACATGAGCGGCACTCGTCCCATCCGAGAGATCCGAGCTACTCCTGCAGAACAGGAGCCTTGTCTTACTCCAAGGAATGACCTGCCCAGAAAAGCCTGGCCCCCAGCAGGAACAAACACCACCTCCAGGAGGGTTCACAGAAGGTTCCTGACACTAGAAGGCTGCCACAAACAGCAAAAGCCAACTGTACCATTTTTCTTGGGTCCTCTCCACACCACAGCATCATCTGGCTTCTCCAGCAGGAAGCCGATGGACATGAGCGAGATGCTCTTGTCTTGGTCCACAAAGACGGGGACCCAGCCGCTGTCGCACTGGTGGACGTCGTTGTCCTGCACCCTGAACATGCGGGGTATGCTGGGGCCGCACAGGTCCACATCCAGGATCCCCACCTGCGGGCGACGAGGCAGAGCCCTTCAGACAGGGTTGAGCACAGCGGCTGCACCCGGCCGTGCTCCTTCCCCAGGCTGGGGGAGGCAGCGTCCAAATTTCGGCTGCTCACAGCACTTTACAGAAGGGACTCTAAGCTCAGCAGCCAGATTTGAAACACGGTTTCAAAGAACTGCTTTAAGGTTTGACAGTCCTCCTGGTCGGCATCTCTCTGAGGAGCATCTCCTGGGTGTTCCTCAGGAACTTTGGGGAGATCTCTATGCCAGACACCTGTCAGGATGCAAGTGGCAATGGCTGCACAGAGCCTGTAAAAAAGATCCTCGGGGAATTTAGCCTGCCTTATGCCCACACAGTTCCCCTTTGCTCCCATCGTAATGCTGCCCATCAGCTCGCCCATTCACTCCACAGGAGGAGTGTGTGTTACACCACAAACCAGCAAAGTCATTTCTCAGTGCCTCAGTTTCAAAACCAACCACAAATCTTGAGTGATTTTAGTCTGTTGGATGAAAGGGAAATGAACTGCAGTTACCTGTGCTGGATCAAGCAAACACAGGAAAAAGAATCACTTGAGCTGCTATCACAAGCAGCATTTTCACACACAGGATCTATACGCTGCCCAGAGGACACACACATATATAAAGGACGAGCAAAACTCAGCCCAGCCAGAGGGCGGGAAGGAAAAGACAGAGCTCAGCATCCCACAGACAGAGCTCACCTTCTTCCCGGTGTGCCGCAGCGACAGAGCCAGCTCGGTGGAGATGGTGCTCTTCCCCACGCCACCCTTCCCGGAGAGCACCAGCACGATCTGCCGCACCCCGGCCAGGTTGTTTCTCTCTGGGAAGAACGATAACAGGAGGCATCAGTCTCCAACAAGGACAGTAATGAGGCATCAGAGTCTCTCTGGCAGCACCTGACCGCCAGCGCAGAGACCCGGGTCCCTGCTGAGGGTGACAGTGGCTGTCACCGCTCCAAGTCTGGTTTAAGCGTAAGGGAGAAGGAAAGAAGAGGGGGATGTGCCACAGCCCTTCCGCCGTCAGAAAAGGGACAAGACGACTGACGGCAGTAAACATTCT